>NC_067231.1:2250000-2327500 GCF_019924925.1 Ctenopharyngodon idella
CATAGAACAAAAGATGGATGGATGGATGGTACATAGAACAAAAGATGGATGGATGGATGGATGGAAGGTACATAGAACAAAAGATGGATGGATGGTACATAGAACAAAAGATGGATGGATGGTACATAGAACAAAAGATGGATGGATGGATGGAAGGTACATAGAACGAAATATGGATGGATGGATGGATGGATGGAAGGTACATAGAACGAAAGATGGATGGATGGTACATAGAACAAAAGATGGATGGATGGATGGATGATGGATGGAAGGTACATAGAATGAAAGATGGATGGATGGATGGATGGTACATAGAACAAAAGATGGATGGATGGATGGATGGTACATAGAATGAAAAATGGATGGATGGATGGTACATAGAACAAAAGATGGATGGATGGATGGATGGTACATAGAATGAAAAATGGATGGATGGATGGATGGTACATAGAACAAAAGATGGATGGATGGATGGATGGATGGAAGGTACATAGAACGAAAGATGGATGGATGGATGGATGGTACATAGAATGAAAAATGGATGGATGGATGGTACATAGAACGAAAAGTGGAACGGTGGAACAATAGATAGACAGAACAATGTCACTTTTGATCAATTTAATGATCAAAATAATAATTTCCTACAATAATTTAAAAGACAAACTGTCATCAAGTACAATCATATTTAAAAGGTTGAAATGATCTCAATCTCTGATTTAATAAGAGAAAAAAACTACACAAACTACACTTAAACTAAAGACTGATCATCATTATACAAGTTCTCATTATGTAATAATTTACAATGACTCAAATGTCTTAAACATGGAGGCAGAAAATAAAAATATATACCCTTTATTACCCTTTATTAGTTTGCTGGATCTTAAATTCTAATCTAAAATCATGCATATTTAATGTCATGGAAATTATATTTTTCATTTTCAGTGCAAGACAATTTTTCACGGCCCTTCAGGCGAGCACAAAAGATGAATTGTGAAATAAGAGTTCTGCAAACCTGATGTTGCATTAGATATTCAGGATAATCAAAATGAGACAGTGTAATTAACTCTGGGTCACAGATAAATAACGTCTATTCTTTCCTGACCCTCACTGACAGTTTTCATGAGTAGCAGAGAACAACAACAAAGCACAAAACGTGCCCCTGCCTGCCCTTATCCAGTGAATTTCAAATATCTATTTTACTGCAAAAAGAAAATGAGAGAGAGAGATGTGATGGCGACACCAAAAGAATTTATGGCAAATAGGTGAAGAAATGATGGACGTATAAAGCAAAGTAGGAAAGTAAAAATAGGGGTTACGGGTCTCTTACCCCTGCCGCAAATCCCAGACTGCCATCCAAGATCCGCTTCTGTGAGGAGAAAAGAAAAAAAGATACATTGTAAAAAAAAAAAAAGCGTAAAATTTACAGTAGGCCTAAAGAACTTTATCGTAAAAAATATGGTAGCATGAATTTAAACTGATAATATTCCAACCTAGTGAAATATTAAATATGATTTGCACTAATATATAGAAGAAGCACACAGTGTCATACACACAAACACACGACACTTAAATAATGCAATAAACAACCATTTAATAACAAAAGATGAAACATAAAACCCTAATGTACATAACTGACAAGAAAGTAATCACTTAAATGAAAAAACATCAAATGTGAAGTGTCACACTTGTTCATTTATGGTTTTACACTTCCAAAAACTGTATATTTAACAGTAGTTTCCTGTAAAATTACATTAAAATGTCCCATTAGAAATATTACAGTTTTCAAGCAAGGGAACTTACTGTCTTGTACTGTTAAAATTACAATATTTATTTAAAATAAAACTTAAATAATCACACTAGCACAGTTTGATTCAATGCTTTGACTCACCCTAAAAATGAAAACTGAATCATCAATTATTTTTCACTATAGCGCTTTATACAATAACAGCGTCACCGTAGTAAACCAGAAAAACAGAATCAGTAACGCAAACTTCAAATATGAGACAAATTCTTAGATCAATTTTATTATTAATATTTTGAATGAACTAAAATATAAAATAATATTTCATGTTAATTTTAGTTTAATTTTTAGTCATTTCATTATGTGCTTTTGTATTTTTTTTCCATTGCTATTTAGATTTAATTTATTTTTTATTTCAGTTTATAATTTTAGTGCTTCAACTTGAATTTATTTCAGTTTATTGCCAAGGCAACATTTCTCATTTTTGTTTAGTTCAAGTTTTTCAACTAATATATGGGTCACTGACGAATAAGGTTTTTAAAAGTGTAAAAAACATAATGGAGAATTAATTCTAAAGTTTTATTAAGTGTTAACAATGAGATTATGTGGTTTTTATAATCAATTAACACTGCTTTTGTCATTTTTTACAAGATGGACAAAATTTGTCACTAAAAAAGTCATTCGGTTTAACCAAAATTTCGGTTTTCCCGAATGACGATATTTTCAAACAATGCTAACAGGCTGATATCTAGCTAGCAAACAAAAATTTTATATTTAGTACAAATTTTTAAAATATTACAACATTTTCCATGTTTTATAGCGGTTGTACCGAATGACCTGATGTTTCGGGACATGAGCAAGTGAAAACAGTTAAAAGAGAGTTAGTTACTTTGCTTCACGACCATGTGGTCCTTTGCAGGTGTCTGAATGATGTCACATCCTGTCACATGATATTGACCGCATGACTTGATCCAAAACGGTCCCTTTATATTGGTTACTCCGAATGACATCAACGAAATTAATTTTTCCGGACATTCTTTCTCATAACAAAGCAACGACTTCTACACATAATTTTAATACTATGTTGATATATGATATTATAAAATCATGCCAGAATAAAAAGATAATAATAAGATATTTTAATCACAAATGAAATGACTGTATTGGCCTTTGGACAGTTTAACCGAATGACCTTTTGACACTTTAAAATACCTTTATATGTAGCAAAATATAATTAAAACCTTTTGGATTCAATAAGAGTGATCTAATTGCACTACCTTGGATGTCATATCTTTGTTTTGTATTATTATTAAGGCCTTTGGACAAAAAAAAATGACCCATATATATTTTAATTAATTTCAGTTTTATTTCAATTAACAGAAATAGTTTTAGTTTTAGTTAACGACAATAACACTGGACTAAAACTTCATTACATGGATGAAAGTGATTAATACATTATTTAAAATACATTCTTCTGTGTTTCACGGAAGAAAGAAAGCCATACAGATTGAGAACGACATAAGCATATGATGACAGAAATTTCATTTTTGAGTGAACTATCCCTTTAAGATTTTTTTCTCTATGGCTCTATATTATATTACAAAACCTGTCTTAAGTAACCCAGCTGATGAGATCTGCTCACCTGTCTGCTGGAGAAGACGAAGACCAGCGCGGCTCCAGCTGCAGTGAGACCCCAGGTGAACAGGGTCCCCAGCAGGGCCTGAACCACAGGACTGAAGCCTGGAAGCATGACGCCTGTGCTGAGGAAAAACAGAAAGGAGACACGCAAGATGCAGTTTATTCATCACACAGGTGGGTGTGGACCAAATCCTGTTTATCCAGGATTCCTGCAGACAGTGATGCTTAAAACAAACCCATTTTAAAAGACTGTGTTTGTTTACATGTAGAATTAGCATTCGCGTAATGACAAGCTCAGTGTAACAGCTGTGGGTTTATAATTACAATAAATACAATATATTCTAGACTAGTGTCAGATATTTCTGAGTAAGTGCAACACCTGTCATTACGCACAAATCAAACATATTAAATCAACACCACAGTTTCTTCCTATCGAAACAAACTGATATTTTATTTGATAACCGTTAAAACAATCTCACGTGACATGAAACGATGATGAAAGTTTATGTGCAAAGTTTATCTGCTGCAGAGCATAGTGAGCTTCTGTTGCATTTAAACGTCTCAAAACCAGAACAAACGCATCTATAACACATTTGTGGTTCGCTTTCATTCATTCTTTAACAATTTTACCTCAGCATAGACTACTTACTATTGAATAGTACTTACTGTTTACAGGCACCGACTGAGCCGCTTCACTTCCTGCTTCCCTGTACACGTGTCTGTGTTACGGCCTAAGTCCCGCCCCTCTCGAGCTCCTATTGGGTAATTCACAGGCAACGGCGCTTTAAAGTGACCACGTCTGCTACGTTGCAACAGGTTATCGGGTGATGTTTTATAAATAGCATTGCATAGGTTGTATACCTGGCTAAACAAGTTTTAAAAATAATCATTTGTACAGGTGTGAACTCGTGGATTAAAAAAAAATATATATATATATATATATATTCAGTTCATCTTTGCCTCCATGCAAGATTGTTCTGGATATTTGGAGAGAATTGTGTGTTAGCCTTTTGGAAAAAATAAATAAGAATAAACAAAAAAGCACTGAGAAACTGTAATTTACTTGTTGATATGGTGACACCTGCTGCAGTATAGTCTATACAGAATCATGAATTAAAAAATTTATTTTTTTTAATGTTGCTTTATATTTAGGCGACCCGAGTTTGAACCCCTTTCAAATCATTTTCCAATCCCATCAATGATACAATTATAAAATGTATTTTTTGCATATATTGCAGCACAATCAGAAATCTCTTATCGCTATTCCTTTATCTTTTAATTTTTGTCATGTGCGCGCTTTAATTAGTTCCTTTATATTTGCTCTTCAGAGTTATTACGCTCCTTTTATCTTTCATCTCTGTTCTCATTTATTTGATCTAATTTCTTGCTTGATAATGTCAGCTTTCTTAGAAAAGCACTTGTATCTGCTTCTCATCACATTTTCTTTGTTTCTTTCTTTTATGGAGAGCAGATTTGTTTTTGTTTTTCATGACAATATGAACTTCTCATGTTCATCTTTAAGAAGGTCTGTTCAGTTAATCAAAGTTTTGAAAGTTTTTCGAAATATTAAAATGACTTGCATCATATAGAGCATTAACAGGTGTATTATTATTTTTTTATTGTGACATAAAATTTTTGAATAAATTATACTGGATTCCTAGTAGAACTGTTTCCAGCTGTGGCTTTTCAGCAGCTCATAAACAAACTTGTCAAACTCAAAGTAAAATGCAAGATGATAAATAAAGCATCACTTTACAGGTGATTCACTATGCAAAGCGCGTTTGAGTTTTTGTAATTCAGCTTATAAAAGATAAACCATAAGAAATGAGATCAAAGAACAGAGATGAAAGATAAAAGGGGAGTCATTTCAGTAACACTGAAAAACAGAAATAATGCAGCTAATTAAAGAATACACATATTGCCTTTAAAATAGACTACTGATTTTGTTTGTAGGTGGAAATATCATTCACTTAATGCTAAGCTCAACAATATTGAGTTTATAATTATTGTACATTCTCTGCATTACTTAAGTTATAATGCAGTAAATCATCTACAAGCATAAGAGACTCATTAAGTTCGGAGTGAGAGCAACACCTGTCATTATGCATGAATCAAACAATTATATCGAAACTGTGCTTTAATTTGATAACTGTTAAAACAATCTATCAAGTTATATGATGGGGGAGTGTAATGTAACACTAAGTTTGACAGGTCAGAAAAGAGCTGTGGTAATGTCATAATTATCGTATTTTATGACCAAAAACTTTTCAGGTAAGAAAGTAAAAATTTTTATCAAGATTATTTTTTGCTTAGCAATCATTGAATTGTACAATCAATTTTTTTTTTTTTTTTTTTTTTTTTTTTTTGCGTATCGAGGGATTAATTCAGTAAATGTATTTCCATTGTAGTTTTCTTATCAGATAAAAAATGATCCGCCACAGAAGTTTTTTGTGCACATTATTAAAATTTATGCGCATATTTATGTTTCCATCCAGCGTTTTTTATGCAACATCTCAAAATTCACATAAAAATAGGTGGATCACCTTATGTGACAGGAATACAGTACACTTACACGCACACTCACACAAACATGCGGCAACTGTTTTGCACTTCATTTAAAGGGGACCTATAATGGCCCTTTTACAAGATGTAATATAAGTCTCTAGTGTCCCCAGAATGTGTCTGTGAAGTTTCAGCTCAAAATACCCCACAGATCATTTATTATAGCTTGTCAAATTTGCCCCTATTTGGGTGTGAGCAAAAGCACGCCATTTTTGTGTGTGTCCCTTTAAATGCAAATGAGCTGCTGCTCCTGGCACCCTTTCCAGAAGAGGGCGGAGCTTTAACAGCTCACGCTTCGGTTGCTCAACAACAACAAAGCTGGAGAATCTCACGCAGCCAAAATGAGGATTGTCAGTAACGGTGTTCAGCCTTACATTGTTCAAACCGGAGTCGACACTGATGGAGAGACTCAGGAAGAAGTTACAACTTTTAGGACGTTTCTGAATGGTTAATGGATAAATTTATGTAGTTGCTGCGGAGTTGATTCAACTCATCCACTAGCATGTGCCGTCATGTTAATCTTTTGTGTTGAATTGACCCTCGTTTGTGAAGCAGTCCATGACGGCATGACAACAACACTCTACTACAACAACTCTTCCTCTTCTCTAAAGCAGCCCAACATGGCCTCGCCCCCTTTGTTGTGTGTTCTAGGGGGCGGGGTTTATGTAAATTTTAGGGTTAGTGATGTCACTAACCCGGGAAGAAGCTTGTTGTAGTCCCTACCAGCCGTTTGTTGTAGTCCTTAAAAAGCAATATTTCCCTTTCCTTTGAGTGTCGTAACTTTGCAGATGTTGTTTATGCTCAAACAGCAACATTACACACTAACTAAAGTTAAAAAAAGTGAAATCATAATCAAGGACCCCTTTAAAGTTCTAAAAAAAAAAAAAAAAAAAAACATTTTTTTGTCTGTTTAAATTGTTCATGTTGTTCAAAACTTTTTTTTCTTCAATGATGTTTATGCAAAAACTGAATAGTATGGATGTTATTTCAGCAGTGTTACATCTATCCCCAGCTAGCATTACAACTAACCACAGTAGTAGAGTAGATTGTAACAGCAGAACTCTTTGTATTTGACATTAACTCATATAATCTGTGATTATGCAGTACATATCTAAGTGAGTTTTCTTTGCAGTAGACAAATGTGTCTACCATGTACCAAAATTTGAGACATCAGGCACAAACAAACAAAAATACCTAATTTTCACTCATTTTTCATAAATACCTCTTTTTTACTACACTCTTAAAAAATGCTGGGTTCAAAACAACCCAAGTTGGGTTGAAAATGGACATACCCAGCGGTTGGGTTAAATGTTTGTCCAACATGCTGGGCAGTTTTATTTAACTATTGTTTAAAAATGACTATATGTCTGGCTTAAATAGGTTGGAAATTAAAAATCAGACACATAATTACTAGAGGCAACAATAATAATCAAAAAGTGAACATTTTTATTAATAAGCAATTTAATAAATGTTTATTGTTTAATTATTATTCATTGAACTTATTGATAAATGTTCAGTTATTAAACATATTAATAAATGTTAATTTCCAACATACTTTGGGTTCATTTTAAGCATAATTAATAGAGCAATAATTGAGTTAAATAAAACTACCCAGCACGTTGGGCAAACATTTAACCAAATCGCTGGGTTAAAACAACTCAATCGCTGGGTTTGTCCATTTTCAACCCTAACTTGGGCTGTTTTTAACCCAGCGTTTTTAAAAGACAAAGGAATAAAGGACAAAGGAATACAGATATGATGCACAGATTCAAGTTTTTTGAATGAAAAGGTTTCAGAAACATTTTCAATCATGTCCTTGTTCCTCTTTCCACACACAGTTACAGTTCTTAGAAATTAGTGTTTGTAAAACCGGTATGTTCCTAGTTAAGAGATGCAAGAAAACTCAAGCCCAGAACAGTGAAACCAAACGCTGGCCATGTAGATTTATTGGAGAGGACTGGATACCTGTCTTCAGCAACCCAAAGTCACTTGAGGCCCCTTAAACCTCAACATATAAGCTCAGCCTGCAGAGGCATTTCAAGGTTAACAGTAACATGCCAATGGAAAGTTCCAAATTCTAGGAAGGATTTCATGGAATTGGGAGTAGAGTGACCTCCAAAACCATTCGCATATTGCATTATGACATATGTCTACTAAAACAGTGCTTGTCAGTGAGGTGAGTATATATAATCATTACCTCCCTCAGTTACTGTTTTCCTGCATCTCTTGGGAAGTTCACTGCGAGAATTGCGGCATTCCAACTATGCGTGTCAGAGGAGGAACAGGACTAAGGTGATCACTCATTACTCTTGCCCTTTTATCTGCAACCGCTTCCACCCACTGAGGCCTTGTGCGTGTGATAAATGATTCACTGACCAACAAACAAAGACAATCAGCAAGAAACATAAACACTGAAGGGGGGAACGCAGCATACTCAAACAAGCAGAGGGAGACAGGCCAGATTCATCACTCACCCATTGGGGACGTATTTGTAAAGTGGGTGGCCCAGAGGGGAAGTTGGGGGATGATCAGCTCAGATTGACCCCCCACTGAACTGCGAGGAAAGGGAGGAAACAGAGGGGTGGAGTGAAGGAGGAAAATGAGAGGGAGTGAACAAGGGAGTGTGAAAGAAAGAGGCTGGATGGACCTTCTGACAAGAGTGTTTAGTTATGAAAACAAAAGTATTGTAACAGATGGCACCCTGGAAACCTCATAACAACGGATTGGAACGAGACGGCGCAGCTTATCGGAGTCGACGGATGACTTGCACACACACACAAACTTTGGGATATATAAGATCTCCCTAGGAGGGTCTAACACCCATTAGAGTTTGGAGACCAGTTCTTTGGGGTGAAATATGTTTTTACCTCTGAAATTTCTTCGAAGACCAGTTATTAAGATGGGAAAATAAACTTGGATGCAGACTTGTGGAGATCAAGAACAAATTAGCTGGTTGTAGTAATACGTTTGAACTTCTCCAGCAAGGACTACAAACCGTTTTTTGACCAGAAATGGAAACTGCGGTACCTTTAGGAATGTTTTATGACAACGTGTCGGTTTTAGACCTGGATGGTGCTGCGATAAACAATGTTTACATCCAGGAGGACTTTGATGCTTTCAGCATCACCATGGCCGTAATGTACCTGGCAGTGTGCATTGTGGGATTGGCCGGGAACTCGCTGGTCATCATCACCATTCTGAAGCTGGACAAAATGTCTTCGGCGACCACCGTCTACATTTTCAACTTGGCTTTGGCTGATGGACTTTTCATGGTAGGACTCCCGTTTATTGCTATCCAAAACTTCCAGGACCAGTGGATCTTCGGAGATGCTGTTTGTAAGCTGGTTATGGTTCTGGATGGCATTAATCAATTCACAAGCGTGTTCTGCCTGACGGTGATGAGCATTGACCGCTACATGGCGCTAGTAGACCCGTTGCGCTTCGCACGTTGGCGGACGCCACGACGGGCGAAGATCATCGCTGCATTAATGTGGTTTATCTCTCTATTTCCCGTGCTTCCCATGGCTATTCACTTTTCCGCCAACTACGGTTTGTGCACTGTTGACCCCCATGTTGCATCTGACACTTGGTGGTTGACCTTTCTCAGCTACACATTTGTATTGGGCTTTGCCTTGCCCTTCACCGTAATGATTGTGTTTTACACAGCGCTGTTGGTGACTCTGAGAAACACCACTTCTTCACTGGAGAGTCACCGGCTGGAGAAACAGGTAACCAAGATGGTGGTGGCGGTTGTGTTGGTGTTTGGCATCTGCTGGCTGCCGTTTTACGTCTTCAACTTTTGCTCTCTGCACCGTACGGATTTGGCGCTGTATTTCGCTCGTGGCTTTGAGTTTGTGGTGCTGCTGTCGTATTCGTGGAGCTGCGCCAATCCAATACTGTACGCGTGTCTGTCGGAAACTTTTCGGAGGCATTTCCACACCCTCCTCTGTCCCCACAAGAGCTCACCGACACACTGTGAGAGAGACACCGAGGGGTACGTCCTGCACGACACCAACGCACAAGCTTAGTGCGTCTTTGTTTTAAACATTTAGAGGGTTTGTGTTGCAATACATTCCCACTTTGTAAACAGACAATCCTTGCTTTCAGCACCACTTTTTTGTAGTGCAATTCAAAGTGCGAGCATGTGAGATTGCCTTTGGTTCTGAGCCATTAAGAAAAATACATGCAGACTGAGGCATGATAAGTGGAAGACGATAACTCATTTTTTCAGCACAAAAGCAAAGTTGACGTGGTTGATTTCCATGCAAAGGAAGGGTCGTGTTGTAAGGATGATTATGCAATTTCTGCCCTCCTGTACAAGTGCTGTCAAATTGATTGTGGACTTCTGGATGATGTCATGGTTGTCATGGCATCCAGCTTGGACCAAATATTTGAGGATTTTTGTGTGACTGTTGCTAAATGACACATGAATAAGGAATGTGGTTGTTAATTTGTTTGAAAACAGTTGATTTATTTGATGCTGATAGCCAACACTGCCATGGTTTAAATAACCATGTGTTACTAATTGTTAAAATAAATTTAGTAATTAATAACACATAGCCATTTAAACACATATGTGTTTATATACACACACACACACACATATATACATACACAGGGTAATGTATTTTTTATATATATATATATATGTTTCCATTTTTGGAAATATCTGTTAAATATGTTTTTGGTTTGAAAGGATGCCACACAAAGAAAACAAAAGTAATTATGCTTTTTAACTTTTTGATTCTGAATGTATTGTAATATATTATAAATATGATAAATGAGTCATTTACCCTTGTTTTCAATGTATCACAGTATTTTGCCAATATTTATGCTTTTATGCCAATATTTTACTTTATTGCATGTATAGAATATTTGCATATAATCATCCAAAACTTATTATATTACTTTCTATATATGTAAATTATCATTGTGCATAAACATTAAAATGTGCAGCTAATGACAGAGTGTGTAATTCTCTTTGTTCAAGTAAGGATACTGCATTATTTAAGCATTTCTGAATCTCTGCACACGTACCAACGTTTTTTTGTGGCTGTCAAAGGAGCACATTTTCAGATTAAAGTTTGAAGAGAAACAAACATGCATCCAACTTGAGCTGTATATCCTCTTGGGTTTTGCAGAGGAAAAATGATTCTATCATATACTTGAAGTTTGACTCAGGTTGGTATTAATATCTCAACAGAGTTGAAGGCTGAGAAATACATTGAGAAAATGGCACACAACACTTCTTTGGCTCACATCTGGCTCACATTCAGAATGTTATAAATGTGTTGTTTTTGCGGCAGTTTTATAGGCAGCCAAGGTGCAATGCAAGCCTATAACATACCTTTCCTTATTCCCAACTCATGGCTCCAAGGAGAATCTGGTAGTATAAAACTTTTATCTTCAAAATAAGGGTATGACCACACATCTGCACATGTATAAATACTGTACAAACTCACACTTTTCCCTAAAATTAGCATTCTTACCCATCATTATGTAAAACAAAATGCACAAATAAAAAATACTATGAGACTAATACTACACTTAAAAAAATGCTGGGTTAAAAATAACAGAAGTTGGGTTAAAATTGGACAAATCCAGCACCTGGTTTGTTTTGACCCATGCGGTTGGGTTAAATGTTTGACCAAAATGCTGGGTGGTTTAAAAATTGCTATTGCTTAAAATGAACCCAAAATAGGTTGGAAATGAACATTTATTAATGTTTAATAAATAAACATTTATTAAATTGCTTATTAATAAATGTTCACCTTTTGATTATTATTGTTGCCTCTAGTGATTATGTGCCTGATTTTTAATTTCCAACCTATTTTGGGTTCATTTTAAGCCAGTCGTATAGTAATTTTTAATCAATAGTTGGGTTAAATAAAACTGCCCAGCAGGTTGGACATTTAACCCAACCGCTGGGTCAAAACAACCCAGACACTGGGTTTGTCCATATTTAACCCAACTTGTTGATGTAAACTCTAAAAGATGCTGGGTTAAAAACAACCCAGGTTGGGTTGAAAATGGACAAACCCAGCAATTGGGTTGTTTTAACCCAGTGGTTGGGTTAAATGTTTGCCCAACCTGCTGGGTAGTTTTATTTAACCCAACTATTGTTTAAAAATTACTGTATATTGCTTGCTTAATGAACCCAAAGTATGTTGGAAATTAACATTTATTAATAAGTTTAATGAATAATATTTGATCCATATAGTAATTTTTAAACAATAGTTGGGTTAAATAAAACTGCCCAGCACATTAGGCAAACATTTAACCCAACCGCTGGGTTTGTCCATTTTCAACCCAACTTGGGTTGTTTTTAACCCAACATATGAATGTATGAGACAGAACTTGGTGGGAGACAGTATGCTTATATTAGAACACATAAAAAGCTTAATTCCCATGTACAAATGTAGAAAAATAGTATCCCATGGCTACATGACGAATGTTTTCCTAACAATTGTCAAAAATTCATACCTCTGACATAAAACAGATGTAATCTAAGCTTATCAAATTGTCCAGAAAATGATTTAGATACAAAATTAGAAGGTTAGCAATAGCTCTCACGCACATTATGTACCAAAACAATTTTAAATAACATCTCTCAGGAGGTTATGAGATCACGTCCCTCATTACTCTGACCAAAGGGCAATATCTACATTGTCAGAAGTGTCTAAACAGAAAATTACTTAATTTCATTATGAAATAACTCATTTAGAATCAGCACATCATTGACCAAAAATATTCTATACAAAAAAAAAATATATATATATATATATAACATGAATAAATATAAAAATATACATATTATATAAAACTCTGTAATAAAAATGTAGCAAATCTTGGCTAGGAACTCTAATTTAAAAGCATATTGACATGAAATAAAAAATAATTTAATTCACAGTTTTGTGTTTTTTGTGTAGTTCTTATCCAGAAACCATTTGCTTTAACCCTGCCATTATCCATCCAGTCGACTCTGCAACTTACAAGTTTACACTATTGACCATTTTTAAACAACAAAACTGTCCGCCAGTTCAGCTGTCACTTTTATATCACTGATGACTCGGCTTTGGCTTTGTGCCTTAGAAAACATCCTTTTAAACTCCTATCTTCCCTATTTGATTATACTCATCTATCATCAGTAGTTATCACTGTGCCTTTAAACTGACAAAAGCTTTTAATTGGACCCCTTGGGTGTCACATGTCCAGTCTAGGCCTATAATGTATAGGTCTGAAACAGGGACATAATGAATAGGTTAGTTAGTTTTCTAAGACACTAATTCAAGACAGTAAGGAAGCCATATGCTGTTGGGGCGTAAAGAAAATAGTTGGGAAAATAATTTAACAATTAATTACATTCAAAATTATATAAAATTGTTTTACCTTTGAGGCTACTGGGAAACATGTTTTTAAAAATAAGAACAAATTTAGCCTAATGGAAACATTATGTTACATGAATTCTCGCTCATTTTTGTGTTAGTGTCCAAAGCCCATTATATTTTTGAAGTTTCAAACACGTATCAATTCACAAATAACATGTTTTATGACTTTAGTTCGCCTAGTAGCCTATAGTAGTCCGTCTGTCCGTGATGAAGGCGGTGCCGCTTTCAGCTTAGAGCCGGATTACGCATAGCGTTTTTTTCCCCGCGTAAATAAGCGGAAGGACGGCCATTTCTTGACTCGATCTGCTTTTTTAGCCTCCGTTTAAAATGGTGCGTCAAGTTAAAAGAAGTTTTAAAAGTTTTAAAAAACGAATCTCCGTCCAATATCGTAAACACTTTCATTCAGTTCACCCCCGATTTACCTGTTCTGGCCAGTAGGTGGGACTGTCAGTCCGCAGCCGTAATAGCTGAGGAGGTGGCCTAATAATAAAACAGTTAAGCCACCATGAAATCAAAATTTACCATTCCTATTTTTTTATTGACTCTTGCAGTATTATTATAAATTATTTATCTGTGCATCATTTTTTTTTTTTTTTTAATTCATGTGCCTAGTAATCTTGAATCAAAACAACTTCTCCCTCCTGAAGCGAGATCTCTGATGAGAGGAGTGTTTACTGGCGCGAGGGCGAGGCAACCTGTCACTCACATGAGATCCACCGTCCAAACAATTCCCTATTAGCAAAATCAAGTTCTGCGCTACATTTTTTCTTGTTCGAGAAGCCGTTTCACTCGGATATATTATCGGCTACGTCACAATATGGAAGAAAAGACTATTGAAACTTCAGAAGAATCAGAAATAGTTTTATTGCCAAGTGTTTGAACACACAAGCAATTTTTCTTGGTACTGAAGCTTCCAGTGCATACATATACAAATACAACAACAAGAGACATAGTAATAAAATAGTAAATAAAATATATAAAAGTATAAAGATACAGTTAGGTTTAGTCATAACTCGTTTACGTTCATACAGACTTTAAATAATAATATTAAAATGAATAAATATTCATATAAAATATTATATAAAATTGAGAACCTGTCTGTATTCTATGCAGATTCCTGTGCAGACTGTATTCTATTTAACACATTTAAATCCCATTAATTTTTGTCCAACCCTAGCAAACCCCTTGTGTTGAACTGCGAGCCCTAATGCATTTCACTCTTCCACCGAAACCTGTTGGTGTTCTCCTGCTGAGTTCCCAAATGGGCACTCTTGGCCTTGTGGGCTCTTAGAAATGAAGCTGTCTTAAAAACATGTTTCACATTCTCGACATAATTCATTCAATTTGTGGAGAAGTTTGTCATGAACATTTCTATCATCCAATATTTCACCCCACATCTCAAATTGGAAATGGCATTTTAAACATTTGTTAGAATAATATGACACACTCCTTTGGAAATTATAGCATTTTATGTATCCTAAATACAATCTAATTAAATAATATGTTCACACTTTTGAAATAATTCGACATAATTTCTTAAAAATTATGCACAATAAAAATATGATGCACAAAAAGTGATATTTTTTCACACATTGCATCTCATAATTAGTTTCAAGCATGCTCTTCACTGACACCGTTGAACACTTATGCCAGACATTACGGTCATGAATAATAATGTTATTTGCTATTATAAATATTGAAATGTTTTATGATTATATTTATTTTTGGGGGTAAATTTTTACATTTTAAGATTGATACATCTTTGGGGCAAGCTTAAAAGATCAAATATGTACATAAAAATAATTGATAACGGCATTGTAAATGTAACCTTCACATAGCAAGAAGAAAAGGTTGAAATCTGTTTTAATAAAAATCAGCAACTGGGGCATAAAAGTGCCCAAAGTTAAAGGAACACAAAAATGCTTTGCTTTCTCATTATTAATGCATAACCCTCTCTCTTTTAACCATACACCATCCAAGGATTTTTCCCAATTCTTATTACTTTTGTCAGCTTGAGGAGAATGGTTTTCCTCTCATTGTTGTCTTTTCTTGAAATCTGAATTGTATTTAAAACAGTATTTCTGAGAACACTGCAACTATCCGTTTGTTTAGAGCTTCATAACAAGTTTAGGAAATAAATGGCTCTCCATGTCAACCACTTATCAAATATAATGGATGTTCTTTCTTTTTCCATAGCCTACATGTTTCATTTATCATTTTGATTTATTTAGTCCGTTTTGTCAAGTTGCGTCTGTTTATTTTCATTGCCACAGTTTACCTTTCATCAAGGCTTTTCGTGACTTATCAGCCATTGACCTTTAACCCCATATATTCGGTTCCTGCTCTTGCTAAGTGCTGTCAGAGGTGAAGGCTCACTGCTGTGTTCATTTCTTTTCTTTTAGGATTGAGGATTTCAGTTCTGTTAAATCAGAAGATGCTCAGGATTCAGCCTGAATTTCTGTTTAATATTATTTGTCAAGCAATTGAATCTGTTTATACACTGCCTGCAGTTTTCATATAGAAGAGTTTGGGGTCATATGCATTAATTTTTTGCCTGAGATCCACTTATAAGGTTACAAACAGTTGTGGGACACCATTGACTTCCATAGTAGAAAAATACTATGGAAGTCAATGGTGTCCCACAACTGTTTGGTTACAAACATTCTTCAAAATATCTTCCTTTGTGTTCAACAGAACAAAGAAATGTATACAGGTTTGGAACAAACTGAGGGTGAGTAAATGATGACAGAATTTTCATTTTAGGGTGAACTATCCCTTTAAGAAACACACTCCTCACATGAGAATGTGAACTGGTCATGTGTTGATGTATGTTTTACCAGATTAGATTACTTGAATTAGTTTCAGCAGTTATTTGAAACAGATTTAAAGGCACACTATGTATGTATGATGACGTTGTCTTCACGTCTACAGCCGGTGGGAAAGAATCAGGATGGGACTTGGGCAGAAATCATGTTCATGGATGAGATTATTAATGTTACTAGTATGAAGCCGAGCAGGGCGAGTGATGTGTGAGCAGAAACAAGGTCGCTGGAGTGATTGCTAATGAGAGACAAAGGCGCCACACAGCTCGAGAGCAGCGGGACTTTTATCATGCCGCAGTCACCGGTCAAGCATATGTGGGGTAAAGCAGTGCTGTTTATCATATTAGATACATTTTTATGTTGAAAGT
This sequence comes from Ctenopharyngodon idella, assembly GCF_019924925.1. Classification (NCBI taxonomy): domain Eukaryota; kingdom Metazoa; phylum Chordata; class Actinopteri; order Cypriniformes; family Xenocyprididae; genus Ctenopharyngodon; species Ctenopharyngodon idella. Next base: position 2,266,520 of record NC_067231.1, read on the forward strand.
TGTTATACTCTGCGTTGCTCGGCAGCTACTATGAGACACTTGTTTCAAGCTGCAGTAAGCTAGTGTAACCCCTCTACCCAGGTCCTACTCGCCCCGCTCTGCGCGGGCCTCGAACTTGGGCCTCGAACTGCGCGGGCCTCTCCGGCGTGGGAGTCAGACGATCTAACAAGGAGGCTAAAGGCTGCAATCTCTAGCGTCTGTCGCTAGAACATCTCTTGAGATCAGAGGAGTGAGGTTTACTTGCACAGCAACTACTAGTTGGCCTCCGTTACAGTCACCCCCCTAAACCTCACTTTCATCCGGGTCATGGCACCAATGTTACCCCTCACCCAGGTCATACTCGCCCCGCTCTGTGCAGGCCTCAAACCTGGGTCTCCGATGTGGGAGTCGGACACTCTAACAAGGAGGCTATCAGAGGAGTGAGGTGTACTTGCACAGCGACTACTAGCTGGCCTCCGTTACACTAGATCGGTATTAGTCATGGTAAAACATGGTACTCGCTGTAAATCAAGAAAACAAGATTTAAACAATAAGATTTACAGTGTTGAGCTATATAACATGATTAGTTTTCTGTCGATGAATGTATCCAAACAGTTGCTCACCTGTCTAATAAAACACATTAAAGCGTCTTTGGTGTTTCCATGGTTTCTACAAAATAAAACCGGAAACCGAGGGTAACGCGGGTATGATGTCATTGATAGGCGATGCACAGACACAGTCCGTGTCCTGGTTAAAATTGCTGATCTCTCTGGATTTAAACATTGTTAGAAACATTTCGGATAATGTAAGTTCACTAGTCAACAAAATATATAACATTGTTCTAGTGGTTTTTGGATCCAAAAATCTTACATATTGTGCCTTTAAAAGTGTGAATTAGATTCGTGTGCATGCACATAATTTGATTGGATAGCAACACAAGATTTAGTTATCTATGTATTACCCCTTCTGACGCCTTTTATGGATGATTATCACATGACAAAGATGGCAGATTCCAGGTTGCACACTTCCACAGGGTCCTATTCCAATCGAGGAACTGCCATTAAGATGATTAGGAATGCTAAGCTTTTTGCAGGTACCGAGTTTTTATAGTGTCATTTTTACAGCTTGGTTTCAATAAATGGTGCAAGTTTTCATAGCACATCAAATTATTTTATCTCAAACAAATTTAGGGAAAATTTGATTTCTCATGATATGACTCATTTAAAGTCTCTGAATTTATTCCCACATGCATCTAATTTTGAACATCTTTTTTGGGGGATTCATATAAAAAATTATTTTGACCCCTGCCATATTCCCGTATCCTTATCAAGACCACACAGCAAAAACAACTGAATATAGCCTTTCACGTCGTTTAGATTAATGTATCTCCTCCACTGCGCAGGATATATATCAAGTAGGGCGGGAAGCGCGCGCTCGGCGGACCAGTAGCTCCATCTGCACGCAGAGCGGGAAGCTGCACTCACTCGGTCTCGCGCTCCAGCAGCACACGCGCGTGAGGATCTGACTGACATCGTTCCGCTCTGACTGAAAATACCAAAGGAATTCGACTGCTGCTCCCGAAATTTCGTTTTCATGACTTAAATTTTAAGTTTGTAAAGTTTAAGTGCGTCATTCGCTTATAAACGTATGTTTTAGTATATTTTCTACAGAAATAACGGTCATTTGTTATCTGAGGAGAACTGCCGGTGTCCTGACGCACAAACGGACACGCGCGGGCTTATCAGGAGGTGTCAAGTCCGAGTGTCGTTTATTCTTAGTTGGATTTCGCACTTGCTCGAACAGTTTTCGATAATATTATGGTGGCCAACTGAAACATGTGAAGCTGTCATATTCCAGGAATGGATCTCCAAAGATGTCCCATAACTACAGGTAAATCTTTAAAGTGAAAAATGAAAAAGGCTACATCAGATAAATGTGTCTTTTTACAGTATACTAATTCACATGGCATTTGTCAGCATTTTATATATAAGATTTAACATTTTTATTTGAAAAAAAAGAAAGAAAAAAAAAAGTATTTATACAAGTAGGCTACAAATTGTTAGGTAAAAAACGTGTTCAGGTAAAATAGTTGGATCAGTCGAATGTTTTAGCTAATGTCAAAATGATTTTGTTTCCTACTTGCTATAGCTAATAATCCATTATATATCGCCTATATTTTACATAATTTATTTAGACGTCGTGTACTGGCTGAAACTCTATTTAGAGTATATATTTAATTGTCTATTTAATATGCCTATTTAAGCAGACTGATCCATCATTGAGGGTTTAGGAAACTCTAGTGTATGATTTGAGCTCAGTTGGGTTTCTGTAGTGCTCTTTCTCTGTTGAAGATGCTGTGATATTGTGTGGGATGTAGACCGACACGATTTTGATCTGTAAACGGGAGAACAACACTGCAGTACTTCACTTTTACAATAATTCATTCAAACGAGCCTCGGATGAGCTGTGCAGCATAATTAAGTTTGCATCATTTGTTAGATTATCTCTTTTGGGTCAAATATTCATACTGTTTGCTCAGTAAAGATCAATTAAACCAATATTTGCTAGGGCAAAAGTCAATGATCTGTAGAAACCAGACAGACAAGGTAAAGTCCTTGTTTATCCAAAGTTGCTGATCAGACCTGTAAGCAGCATGTGACCTTAAAATTGCAAGTAAAATGGATCCATAATCAGATTTTTTAAAAGGCTTGTTTATATTTATGCATTTTGAGTGACCTGCATTCCATTTTCACCTGGCCACGTAAATGTCAAATTTTTTACTTGAATAATGCTTTTATTTAAGCAGAACGGATATGAATCCAGTCTACTATTCTCTTGCGATATGGGAATATATCAGAATTCACTTCTGTGATGATTAAATTTTCTGTTGAACGCTTTTTACACCCCATATTGCAGTGATTGTTTGAGATTCATGGTTGCTCCATCCATGTGTTGCTCACTCACATGTAAGTTATGGGATTCCCAAACTTCAATATGCTGACGTAATCCCATTTAGGGAGTAAACAACCATGCACATTTACACTTGGTTGCATCACGTCTTGTATTAGTCTCAAATGCATGAAGTGGTCAAGTGAAAATATAATATACAATACTTATGATTTCAAGTTAACTGAAAATTTCGATTTCAAAAATTTTGTGGTGTGCATTTGTATCTCCTGAACTGTCATATTAACATTGAATCTGAAATCACGTACTACACTCTAAAAAAATAAAGGGTCTTTATGAGTTCAACAGTTCCTGCCCCCTTTTTCAGCAGCACTGGTTCCAGAAGTATTTTTTCCATGCATTTTTCCCATAGGGATTTTTAAAAAGTCTTCATTAAAGAGATATAAGTCATGAACCAAGACAATCAACTAAAAGATGAATCATAACATTACAAACTTTGATTTAAATCTGTTTTTGAAAATCGGACAAAAATAGAAACTTAACGGCTTTAGTGAGGGAAAGAACTACAATCCCATGAAGCATTGCAAACAGCATAATCGAATTAAAAACAATGGAGAAATGTAAAACTTCTTGTACAAATGTTGATATATATATATATATATATATATATATATAACAATATATTTTAAGTTTATTGCACAATATGCATATATATATATATATATATATCCAAATATTTAAGTATTTTGAGAGCTTAGAGAGATCAACTCGATTACATTTGCAGTGCTTCATGGGAGTGGGCGGAGCTAAAGAGCTAAATTGCTGTGTTGCTTTTTTCGACTCACTGATTGGTGTAATTTCCCTATGGAGTTTTTACTTCCGGAACCCAACTGTTGAACTTATTGGCATCTGGTTCAATGAAGAACCTTTAACATTCAGATTCTTTAAAGATTCTTTATAGTGGAAAGTGTTATAAAAAAAAAAAAAAAAAAAAGTTACTTTTAAAGGGATAGTTCAACCAAAAATTAGAATTTTCCAATAATTTACTCACCCTCAAGCCATCCTAGGTGTATATGACTATCTTCTTTCAGATGAACACAATCGGAGGTATATTTAAAAATATCCTTAGTCATCCAAGGTTTATAATGGTTGTGAATGGGAACCCAAATTAAAAAAAAAAAAAAAAAAAAATGCATCCATCCATAATCAAAGTAATCCATACAGCTCCAGGGGGGTTAATAAAGGCCTTCTGAAGTGAATTGATGTGTTTCTGTAAGAAAAATATCCATATTTAAAACTTTAAAGATTTAAAAATTTAAATCTTACAAAAACCCATCGCTTTGCTTCAGAAGGCCTTTATTAACCCTCTGGAGCCATATGGATTACTTTTATTATGGATAGATGCGTTTTTTTCATTTTTCAACCATTATAAACCTTGGATGACTAAGGATATTTTTAAATATATCTCTGATTGTGTTCGTCTGAAAGAAGATATACACCTAGGATGGCTTGAGCATGAGAGTAAATCATGGGATAATTTTCATTTTTGGGTGAACTATCCCTTTAAGAACTGTTCACTGAAAGGTTCTTTGGGGAACCAAAATGCTTCTTCTCTGGCATCTCTGTGAAAACCCCCTTTTGGAAACTATTTTTAAGAGTGTAACGTGGAAATCAGGGCTACAGTTCGCCATTAATACTCCCAGAAGTCTTTAGTTGTGTGTAAACAACTACGCCCACATGCGACATCCCAGAATTTGTTTGGATTAGATTAGTTTCATTCAAGACCAAAAAAAAAAGGCATATGTAGATGTGAAATTTGCAAATTGGTTGTTAACTCATATTTCCTTTTTTTCATAAATGCCCATAGGTTTCATATTAAGCTGTGGACTCTATCTTCATAAGCCTTTTCCCGGTGAATAAACACTGCCAAAATGGACACATGGACGTTTATGCCCAATTCTAACCTGTCCCTCCCTGACCGCTTGGTGAACAATAGTTTCTTCCCAGGGAACGAGTCTGACTTTGGTCTGGAGATTTACCCTCACAATACCACTAACCATGGCTTCGACCAAACAAGTTCAGTAGTCATCACATTTGTGTACTTTGTAGTCTGTGCGGTGGGACTCTGTGGGAACACGCTGGTCATTTATGTCATCCTGCGCTACGCCAAGATGAAGACCTGTCACCAACATCTACATTTTGAACCTGGCAGTGGCGGATGTCCTGTGCATGCTGAGTCTGCCCTTCATTGCCATTCAGCTCTTGCTGCTCCACTGGCCCTTTGGATCCGCGATCTGCCGTGTTGTACTAACCGTGGACTCCATGAACCAGTTCACCAGTATCTTCTTTCTAACGGTCATGAGCTTTGATCGCTACCTGGCCGTGGTGCATCCGATCAAATCCACCAAATGGCGAAAGCCACGCATGGCCAAAACCATCAGTCTGGCCATGTGGAGTGTCTCTCTGCTGGTCAACCTACCAATTATGATCTACAGCGGCGTGAACGCCAAAAGGAACGAGGCTCGGACGTGTACCATGTTGTGGCCAGAGCCCCAGAACACCTACTACACCGCTTTCATCTTCTACACCTTTTTCTTGGGCTTTTTCTTGCCGCTGATTGTCATCTCCATGTGCTACCTGCTCATCGTCATAAAGGTGAAATCCTCTGGCATGCGGGTGGGCTCCACCAAAAGAAAGCGCTCAGAGCGGAAAGTCACCCGCATGGTGTCTATCGTGGTGGTGGTGTTCGTGCTGTGCTGGTTACCTTTTTACGTATTCAACGTGACCTCTGTGACCGGAACCGTGCCCACCACACCTGTGCTGAAGAGCACGTTTGACTTCGTGGTGGTGCTGGGTTATGCCAACAGCTGCGCCAACCCCATCCTCTACGCCTTCTTGTCGGACAACTTCAAGAAGAGTTTCCAAAACGTCTTGTGTCTGAAAAGAGTCGGTGGCTTGGATGAGATCGACCGCAGCGACAGCCGTCAGGACAGGACTCGAATGGTCAACGACGTCATGACAGAAACGCAAAACGCCGCACTGCTCAATGGAAACCTTCAGACCAGCATCTGAAACAGCTGTTACATGAAATCTTAATTTTAAGACTGCCTGTCAGAAACTACATCTAGGTGTGCTAGGAAAGATTTAGTATTTAAGATCAACATTAAGTATCAAAGTTTATCTGGCCATTTTTAGGACATCCGCATGTCTTAAAGTGGTCCATTTGGGTGAGATCCTTTTGGAGAGCTTGATCTGATTGATCTCATGTATTTAAGCGATGAATGTCATTTACTGTAAATAACTCTAGTTGCTTTGTTTGGTGTTGCTCTCTGAATTATGAAGTTATTGTGTTTGTTATGTGTGTATGTTCACTTCAGTGCCAAAATTGTCTTTAAAGTTAAGAGACAAGTCTACCGCCAATTCAAGATCATGGCCCTCATTAGATAAACATCATTTCACTCTCTCACACCTTTTGTGGAAAGACAAGGCCAAATAGGACAAGCTTGTTAGAGGCTTCTTATTATTCAAGGCTTTTTGTTATGATGAATGCAAGATGAGTGAGTGATGTTGTTATCCAGACTGAATATAAAAAGGTCTCCAAAATCTAACAAAAGTTGTACATTTCTGTGGCCTATTTATTTGTTGTTTATTTAGTGAATTATGCTTATGGTAATATCTTACCAAAACCTGATGGTTGCCATCTTGTTTACATTTACAAAATCTTCCCTCATCACATTTCGCCTCTGGTTCCCAGTAGAGTTTTATTTTGGTAGTGGAAATGTACATAATGTTCAGTGGAGAGGGGGAGGAGAAGGATGAGCACTGTTACAAAACTTAGTAAGCTGCCTACCTAATCAACAATTTCAGGCATCGTATATGCTGCTCCAAAAGGTGTAGGCAGCAACATTATGTTGCCTTTTAAGATACCTCCTTTTGGCAGCATTTATAGAGCATCATATGTATCCATCATGAAAAAGGCACAAAAAAAGCATCCAACATAGTTAAGTCTTAATTAAAATCAACTAGTTATGCATACTTTTGGCCCTGTTTACACTTGGTATTAAGATACGTATTGGTCAATCAGATGGTGGACGACGCTAAATACAGGTGTAAATGGAGTGTAAAACGTTTTGAGCTTGTCTACTTTCGACCACTTCCAGAGGTAGTCGGAAACACATTCAGCCGGGTTGCCTCCGTAGTGTACGACTCATGTGGTCGAATGCGATCGAACAGCGCAACAGACCGCCTACTCTTCGCCTACTGAACTATGAGAAGCGCGCTAGACAGAGTGTATTTAAACTTTGTCGGCTGAAGACCCAAGTTTGGTTTAAAGATGAAAAACGTACCAAGCACAATGTTTTCTCACCATTCCTGATTTCTAACACACACACAGACCTTCGTGCGCCTTCATATGTAAATAGCGCGAGCTTATTTTGTCCATTAGATAGATAGAGAAAGACGATTTACTCTGATAGTTATGAATGGGAGAAACTTCAACGCTCAATATGGCGGAATAAGTTCCGCCTTCTAAGTAAAAGAGCCAGTCGCTGATTGATCAAGTCATTGCATCACTGCAGCTGCTCTTAGAAACTCCGGTTCCCATAAAAAACCTGAGACTCACGCTTAGGACTGCACATGCAAAAATAAGAAAAATAAGCTTTTTTAACACTATTTAAGCATAAGAAACAAAATGTGGGATAGTTAATGTCAGATTTTGTTGCTGAAATATGTTATTTAATTGTGAGTTTGCCAAGCAGTTTTGGAGATTTCAGGAACCCCTCATTCAAATAGATAGGAATTGAAATAGCTGCCCGGAGCCGTTGCATATATGGCGGCCGAGTGAACAGACATTCCTTGAAAGGGACTTTGATTAGATGAGGAGAGAAAAAAAAAAAAAAACATACATTTACCAGCCCATAAATCGTCTCCTAACAAAACACGATGCGATAAGATTCCAGCAACAATTTGTCTGTCCACACCAGACTCGACGCCACTATGAGACGCGATAAAGTCAATCAAAAATCACAGCCAATCAGAAGAACGCGTGGGCGGGCTCACTCGGCAAGCTCCCGGCACTTGCAATGAAGTACATAATTAAATTTATGAATATTACACCATTTTAACATAATTAAAAATACATACTGAGTTACTGAAACTGAATCTTTGTCATATAATACACTTGTCTGTTCACAATGAGTTGACAGTTTGAACGTTCTTGTTTCCTTTTATTTATTTCGAAGATCTGCGGTAAATTATCCATTGTTGCTTTCAGTATGGCTATAAAAGACACGCTAAATTATATTCAAAGTCACATTAGACGCTTTTAACATTAAATAAAGCACATAAACATTACCCAAGATTATCATTCCCATACTTTGTCGCGTTGTTCCAGCCGCGACGTCGAAGAAAAATAGAAACCGTTTCGAAAATAGAGTCATCGCGTGTCGCCGTTGCGGCTTGCTAGGACAAAAACTCTGATTAGCATGTAAAAGATACCTTTTTATCGCGTGTCGCGGCGTCACGTCTGGTAAGGACACAGTGATGGACCCTCCCCTCAAAGAAATCAGGACAGAAGTGGTTGAAAGTGGACAAAAGTGACGGATTAAAACACCAGGTGTAAACTGGTATGTGCCTCCCTCGTCCACTTGTGATCCGATCGTCCTTAATACCAGGTGTAAACAGAGCCTTTATGTGTTGTGTTTTTATGCTTAGAATATTGTTGCCAAATTGTGAGTTATGGCTTTAGACGCTCACTAGGTTTTGAAAAAGCTAGAGCTTTTGTAATTATCTGACCTGGAGAAAGTTTATTTAGAGCTGTTTCTAATTAATTGATTAGTATGAAGTAACCAAATGGCCATTGGTTGTACTAAACTAACATTAATCAGCTGGCAAATGAGATGCAAATCAATCCTTCTCATTCCAGCTGTTATACAAACAACCTTTTGGTCAGGCAAACCAATGAGGGTCAAGGGGGCAGTGAGACAGGCAATGATGACGGAGTTCATTCAACAGTACATTATTCATTAAAGTATTCAAACAAGTGCACAGTTGTGCAATTCTTCTTGCTAATGTTGAATATACCTCATTATAAAACATAAGATGTTCAGCCTTTATCCATCATTGTGATGAATGCACCCCGTCACACTAATGTGGAAGCATCAACACGGACTGTTCAATAGTGACGATGAATCACATCATAACAGCTGCTTTACATTTGTATCACTCGGAGGACATGAAAAACAATTAATTATAAAACGAAGCTGCAAGTGCCTTAAGTAATCACTCAAAAAGAACAGAATGAGAGAAGCGGAAACCGTGTGCATTTCGTTCATTCATTCATTCAGCTTTAACAATAAACCCTCCACCTGAATGTACAATCAATTCATCTACTATTATACACTTGTAAATAAAAGACTAATTTTAAACCTCTGTCGCTCAAAGAGCTGTATAATGTGTATATATTGAGCTGGCATCGACAGAACGTATTCAGCTCTTGCCCATTTGAGGGGTTTAGAACATTTTAACATTTGCGAAGGGCTAAAACAGTTCAGACTGAACTTAGTCTGTCCGACTTCTGAATCCGATCTGCAAGTGCATGACGCAAGGTGAATGAGTGCATGTTTGGAAGAGTACACAGTATTTTCTAGGATCATAAACAAACATTTTGAAACCTGAGGAAGTATTGATGACAGCAAAGAGGTTATCGCAGTATTCGTCCAGTACTTTGAGTTCAGTTCAATGTGCCTTTGACTGTCAGGCAGCGTAGGAAGTGTGTTAGTGCGTAGTGCTTTAGTGTTTTATCTTATGTCAAGTTGTCTGTAGTTCTCAGTCTGGTGGTGTGGGTACAATAGCATTCCCTTTATATTAATAACACATTTCAAAGATGTCCGTCATTCTTCGTCATACCATACAGCTGTGTAATCAAGCCTTGAAGAATGACTCACCTCTCATATTCTTGAATAGTTGCTTAAAATGAAGGTTGTGTTTTGTATGCTGCTTTTCTCTTGGCGTGTATGTGTGTGTCCGGGATCATTTTAAGGACACAGCTCAACGTCAGGCTGTGTCTGTCATTCCCCTGGTTGCTAATCTGCCACAGCTCAATTTTTGCCCAGTTATTTATTTTATATATCCAATTTATTACAATCCACCCAAGCGGAATAATCCTCAGGTCTAATTAAATGATTCTTCAAACACTATTGTTGTCAGGTCATTTGTGGAGAAAGCACGATTGTGTTTTAATTAAATTTTACAGAGGCACAGCAGGCTTTCTTTAAGTAGAGAACATTTTTTTAAATATTTAACAGTCTTGTTTATTAACATTAGTTAATGTATAAACATAAACTAACAATGAGCAGTATGTTTATTAATATTGGTTAGTTAATAGAAATAGAATGATATATTGTTTGTTTGTGTTAGTTTCACGGTGCATAAACTAATGTTAAGTTGACATTAACTAAGATTACTAAAGGCTGTAGAACTATTGTTCATCGTTAATTAACCAATGTTAACAAATGAAACCATAATGTGATGTCTTACCTTTTAAAACTTCATCCAAAATGCAAAATAATGCACATTACCAACCTGTAATATTATGTTATTTGTGAGGTGCAAATAAGTCATATTATAATTAATAACATAAAGTTTTATGTAAGCATTTGTGTTTAAATGTGTCTGGAAATGATAATTTAAAAGAATCCCCATATACCAGTGAACAAACATATTACAGAGAAATCAATCTTATGTTTAATCTTGTGCATTCTGAGTCAAATTCACCCTTTAACAAAACTGACTAAATACTGTAATGACACATGAGAACATCCTGATGTATAAAGATGTATGACGAAACAAGCTTCTTCTTCTTCCCCTTTTTTCCCTCCTTTTTTCTTTTTTGCAAAATGTCTCCCTCTGTTGTCCAGTTTGGGGTTTGATTTATATTTTAAAAGCTGAGGACTTGTGTTGGGTGGCTTTATATCTTTTGGCTTGTATATGGATTAAGCATCATGTTCATGACCTGTAATTATTGACAATTGTGGAGAAATGTGTGATCAAGTATCCGCCAACCTTTTTGTGTTGTTATTGACAAGTGCATTACATTCATTTACCAAACAAATAAAGACTAATGTGTCAACACTGCTCAATTTGACTTGTGTATGTGCAATAGTATAGTACTATATATGAATATATACTTTTTATTTGATCAAACATACAGCAAAAACAGTAATATTGTGAATTATTATTTCAAATAGATAGTTTCTATGTGAATATATGTTGAAGTGTAATTTACAGTATCTCACAGAAGTGAGTACACCCCTCACATTTTTGTAAATATTTTATTATATCTTTTCATGTGACAACACTGAAGAAATGACACTTTGCTACAATGTAAAGTAGTGAGTGTACAGCTTGTATAACAGTGTAAATTTGCTGTCCCCTCAAAATAACTCAACACACAGACATTAATGTCTAAACCGCTGGCCACAAAAGTGAGTACACCCCTAAGTGAAAATGTCCAAATTGGGCCCAAAGGGTCAATATTTTGCGTGACCACCATTATTTTCCAGCACTGCCTTAACCCTCTTGGGCATGGAGTTCACCAGAGCTTCACAGGTTGCCACTGGAGTCCTCTTCCACTCCTCCATGACGACATTACGAAGCTGGTGGATGTTAGAGACCTTGCGCTCCTCCACCTTCCGTTTGAGGATGCCCCACAGATGCTCAATAGGGTTTAGGTACCCTCAGCTTCTTTAGAAAAGCAGTGGTCGTCTTGGAGGTGTGTTTGGGGTCGTTATGTTGGAATACTGCCCTGTGGCCCAGTCTCCGAAGGGAGGGGATCATGCTCTGCTTCAGTATGTCACAGTACATGTTGGCATTCACGGTTCCCTCAATGAACTGTAGCTCCCCAGTGCCGGCAGCACTCATGCACCCCCAGACCATGACACTCCCACCACCATGCTTGACTGTAGGCAAGACACACTTGTCTTTGTACTCCTCACCTGGTTGCCGCCACACACGCTTGACACCATCTGAACCAAATAAGTTTATCTTGGTCTCATCAGACCACAGGACATGGTTCCAGTAATCCATGTCCTTAGTCTGCTTGTCTTCAGCAAACTGTTTGCGGGCTTTCTTGTGCATCATCTTTAGAAGAGGCTTCCTTCCAGACCAATTTGATGCAGTGTGCGGCGTATGGTCTGAGCTGACAGGCTGACCCCCCACCCCTTCAACCTCTGCAGCAATGCTGGCAGCACTCATACGTCTATTTCCCAAACACAACCTCTGGATATGACGCTGAGCACGTGCACTCAACTTCTTTGGTCGACCATGACGAAGCCTGTTCTGAGTGGAACCTGTCCTGTTAAACCGCTGTATGGTCTTGGCCACCGTGCCGCAGCTCAGTTTCAGGGTCTTGGCAATCTTCTTATAGCCTACGCCATCTTTATGTAGAGCAACAATTCTTTTTTTCAGATCCTCAGAGAGTTCTTTGCCATGAGGTGCCATGTTGAACTTCCAGTCACCAGTATGAGAGAGTGAGAGCGATAACACCAATTTTAACACATCGCTCCCCATTCACACCTGAGACCTTACGAGCTAACACTAATGAGTCACATGACACCGGGAAGAGAAAATGGCTAATTGGGCCCAATTTGGACATTTTTACTTAGGGGTGTACTCACTTTTGTGGCCAGCGGTTTAGACATTAATGGCTGTGTGTTGAGTTATTTTGAGGGGACAGCAAATTTACACTGTTATACAAGCTGTACACTCACTACTTTACATTGTAGCAAAGTGTCATTTCTTCAGTGTTGTCACATGAAAAGTTATAATAAAATATTTACAAAAATGTGAGGGGTGTACTCACTTCTGTGAGATACTGTATTTCTGTGATCAAAGCTGAATTTTCAGCATCATTACTCCAGTCTTTAGTGTCACATGATCCTTCAGAAATCTCAATTGCTGCTCAATTTGGTGTCCAGTTATTAATCATGGTTCTTATTATTATCAATGTTGAAAACTGTTTTCATATTTTTGTGGAAACCGTGATACATTTTCTTTTTCAGGATTCTTTGATGAATAGAAAGTTCAAAAGAACAGCATTTATTTGAAATGAAAATCATTTGTAACATTATAAATGTCATTACTCTCACTTTTGATCAGTTTAATTCATGTTTTCTGAATAAAAATATTACTTTCATTAAAAAAAAAATCTCACTGACCCCAAACTTTTGAATGGTACTATGTATAATTATTCATCCAGATCAAAGTAAAACTAGCATACTTCACATATTACATAGTTTTTACAGAATATGGACATGTTTATTGTAAAATATGATCAACAATAAATACAGTATCTCACAGAAGTGAGTACACCCCTCACATTTTTGTAAATATTTTATTATATCTTTTCATGTGACAACACTGAAGAAATGACACTTTGCTACAATGTAAAGTAGTGAGTGTACAGCTTGTATAACAGTGTAAATTTGCTGTCCCCTCAAAATAACTCAACACACAGACATTAATGTCTAAACCGCTGGCCACAAAAGTGAGTACACCCCTAAGTAAAAATGTCCAAATTGGGCCCAAAGTGTCAATATTTTGTGTGGCCACCATTATTTTCCAGCACTGCCTTAACCCTCTTGGGCATGGAGTTCACCAGAGCTTCACAGGTTGCCATTGGAGTCCTCTTCCACTCCTCCATGACGACATCACGGAGCTGGAGGATGTTAGAGACCTTGCGCTGCTCCATCTTCTGCTTGAGGATGCCCCACAGATGCTCAATAGGGTTTAGGTACCCTCAGCTTCTTTAGAAAAGCAGTGGTCGTCTTGGAGGTGTGTTTGGGGTCGTTATCATGTTGGAATACTGCCCTGCGGCTCAGTCTCCGAAGGGAGGGGATTATGCTCTGCTTCAGTATGTCACAGTACATGTTGGCATTCATGGTTCCCTCAATGAACTGTAGCTCCCCAGTGCCGGCAGCACTCATGCACCCCCAGACCATGACACTCCCACCACCATGCTTGACTGTAGGCAAGACACACTTGTCTTTGTACTCCTCACCTGGTTGCCGCCACACACGCTTGACACCATCTGAACCAAATAAGTTTATCTTGGTCTCATCAGACCACAGGACATGGTTCCAGTAATCCATGTCTTTAGTCTGCTTGTCTTCAACTGTTTGTGGGCTTTCTTGTGCATCATCTTTAGAAGAAGCTTCCTTCTGGGACGACAGCCATGCAGACCAATTTGATGCAGTGTGCGGCGTATGGTCTGAGCACTGACAGGCTGACCCCCCACCCCTTCAACCTCTGCAGCAATGCTGGCAGCACTCATATGTCTATTTCCCAAACACAACCTCTGGATATGACGCTGAGCACGTGCACTCAACTTCTTTGGTCGACCATGGCGAGGCCTATTCTGAGTGGAACCTGTCCTGTTAAACCGCTGTATGGTCTTGGCCACCGTGCCGCAGCTCAGTTTCAGGGTCTTGGCAATCTTCTTATAGCCTACGCCATCTTTATGTAGAGCAACAATTCTTTTTTTCAGATCCTCAGAGAGTTCTTTGCCATGAGGTGCCATGTTGAACTTTCAGTGACCAGTATGAGAGAGTGAGAGCGATAACACCAAATTTAACACACCTGCTCCCCATTCACACCTGAGACCTTGTAACACTAATGAGTCACATGATACCGGGAAGAGAAAATGGCTAATTGGGCCCAATTTGGACATTTTTACTTAGGGGTGTACTCACTTTTGTGGCCAGCGGTTTAGACATTAATGGCTGTGTGTTGAGTTATTTTGAGGGGACAGCAAATTTACACTGTTATACAAGCTGTACACTCACTACTTTACATTGTAGCAAAGTTTCATTTCTTCAATGTTGTCACATGAAAAGATATAATAAAATATTTACAAAAATGTGAGGGGTGTATCTCACTGTGAGATACTGTAAATGAAATCCCATGGTGCCTTGTAATGAAACTTGATCGTATACATTTCTCTTTGTCTGACACACAATGAAACCAAAGACATTAATTAATGCAGCGTTTGTACAAAATGAGGCTCTGACTGTCATTTTGAGTCAACAGGTGTGGGTACTGAGTGAGCTCTTCCTGCGCCGAGCCACCATCTGTCTGTGTGGTTCAGCTTCACTGCTCCAGAGACCCTGAACCCCAGTGATACACTGCACTGTCATGCTCACCCAGACCTTTTAATAGGTTTTCTGCTGGTTTCTGTAGGTTGTCTAAGAAACACACTCATCTACGTGAGATCTATTTAAAAGAACTGCAGGTGCACGGATGTGCTCAAATGAGTGTGTGATTAGTTTCGGCTTGAACACAACAACGTGACTCATTTTATTGTCGATTTTGTGTCCCTATATGAAATAAAAGAATGTGGGGAAAGCTCTTCGTGTTGTCTGCAAACATCAGTGACACGAAATGAGTCGAAAAGATGAATGCAATGGCTGGAAATATTCATCTTTTGAAACAAAACTTGAGCGATGTGTCCCCAGAGGATTATGCATCTTCATTGTAAACCTGAGTCATCTGCGCTGCGTTTCTCTCCCTCCGAGTTCATCTACTCATTTAGTTCATTTAAGCACAAGGGCATTCAGTTGGAAGATCATTTGTTTTAATGCGTCTTTTAAAAAAAAGAAAAAGAAACAAGCCGCTATGTTTGACTCATCGTAATTACTTGAAACATAAGAACTTCTACTAGCAATGTTATCAACTATTTTCAAAGGAAAGTAGCTGCCCTGTTGAAAAAAAACAGCATATGCTGGTTAGGTATGTTTTGAAGCATGGCAGCTGGTTTATGCTGGTTTAAGTTGGTCATGAGCTGGTTTAAGCTGGTCAACTGCTGGTCCTAAGCAACTAGCTCCAGCTCAGGACCAGCTTAAACCAGCTCATGACCAACTAAGGACCAGCATAAACCAGCTGCCATACTTCAAAACATACCTAACCAGCATATGCTGTTGAAGCCTGCACAAAAAGTCGCTAGATGACGTATAATGCCAACTGTTTTCTCTCTTAACCCAAGCACACAAGCTGTATACAATATATAGGCTAGCTGAATGTCCAATAAAGTTGTTCGCATATACAATTTTTCTGTCATACAATGGATATAGTGATTTACTACATGTTAACCAGCAGTCCAAAAGTTGCTAGATTTGTCGCTAGTTGCTTTTTGTCCCTGCTAAAGTCACTAAAGGGGTCTGAAAAGTCGCTAATCTAGCTGCAAAGTTGGCAACACTGTCTACAAGCTTATCTTCTTTCAGAAGAACACAAACGGAGATATATTTAAAAATATCCTGGCTCTCATAAGCATTATAATGGTAGTGAACATCATAAATATAATCCACAGCTCCAGGGGGTTAATAAAGGCCTTCTGAATTGAAATATCCATATTTAAAACTTGCGCCCCAAGAGTAACTTCTGACGCGATGTATGACGCAGGATGTAGTAGCGTAAACTTAGACGCCTCTGTAACACTTTAGAATAGGCTACTGATCCTTCATTAATGAATAACTACACAGGAACAAATGAGTAATGCATTATTAACACTCTGTTAACTAACAAGAAACTCTGATTAATGAATTAGTAAGTAATAGTGCTCAGTTGAAGGTGGTAGTTCACTATTAGCTAATCAGTAACTACTGTTTTTTTCATTCCTGCCAGAGAACTACCAAGAACTACTATATACAGGTTCATAATTAACATGAATGATGCATAATTGATGCATAATGTATAATTAATTCTAAAGTAAAGGTCATGGTAACCCACTATTAATGACTGAAGTATTACCAAATCCTTCAGAAGGAATTAGTAATTATTTGGATCAGTATTCTAAAGTGAGAAACATGATAACTCTCTAGTAACTACTGGAGTCATTTCAAACTTTTGAGGTTTTTTAAAGTATTGGATAGTAATAACTCAAGAGTTACTACATAATTCTAAAGGAACTACCACTTATTTGGATCAGTATTCTAAAGTAAAGGTCATGGTAACCCACTAGTAATTACTTAAGTGTTACCAAATACATCAGAAGGAATTACTGAACAAAAACCTCAAAAGTTTGCAATGACTTCAGTAGTTACGAGAGAGTTATCATGTTTCTCATTTTAGAATACTGATCCAAATAATTAGTAACTCTTTCTGAATGATTTGGTAATACTTCAGTCATTAATAGTGGGTTACCATGACCTTTACTTTAGAATTAACTATACATTATGCATCATTCATGTTAATTATGAACCTGTATGTAGCAGTTCTTAGTAGTTCTCTGGCAGGAATGAAAAAAACAATAGTTACTGATTAGCTAATAGTGAACTACCACCTTCAACTGAGCACTGTTACTTACTAACTTATTAATCAGAGTTTATTGTTAGTTAATAGTAGTTACTAGAGTGTTAATAATGCATAACTCATTTGTTCCTGTGTAATGAAGGATCATTCTAAAGTGTTACCGACGCCACTTGCAGTTTAAACAAATAGGGCTGTGCAACAAACTCAAGCTCCTTTTATATCGAAATCCTCCAACATTTCTCTTTAAAATTTTTCGTTTTAGACTTCTAATTTGTGACCGGTGTTCTGTTTTGCTCTCTCCTCTGCGCTTCTGCGTTCGTCATTGCGTCATGCATCGGGTCAGAGGTCACTCTTCCGCCGCAAATCCATGCGTAGGCCGTCTGCTGGAAGCTAGTTATTTTAGTTTATAAAGTTTTAAATGTGGTTATTTTTCTTACAAAAACCCATCGCTTCACTTCAGAAGGCCTTTATTAACCCCTTTGGAGCCGTATGGATTATTTTTTATCATGGATGAATGCATTTTTCGGGGCTTCAAAATACGTCCCTCGTTCACTCCCATTACAAAGCTTGGAAGAGCAAGGATATTTTTAAATATATCTCCAATTGTGTTCGTCTGAAAGAAGATAGTCATATACACCTAGGATGGCTTGAGTAAATCATGGGATAATTTTCATTTTTGGTTGAACTATCCCTTTAAGTCAAAAAGTATTATTTCACATTGCTAAAACGACCTACATTCATTTATACCCACAAAACTAAATATTATTAGTTAAATCAGAAAGAAATAATTCTTTTACTCTTTCCCTGCCATTGATGAGATTTTCCATCATTTATGTTTTCACTGTTACACGGTATGGGGGCGCTGCTACGCATCTTCTGAAATGGATCCAAAGGATCCCAAAACAAGTGAAGAAGAAGCAGAAACAAGCTATAGAAGTAAGCTAATGCGATCATTGAACATTCAACAGCATATAAATCAAAACTGCCTAACATTACTGAATGAAATGTTGAACCCATGAAGAGGAAATGACTGTGAAGCTTTGGGGTTGTTGATGGACTCGATCTACTCCATCTGTGTTTTGATCATCGCTCTGAATCAAATCTGGACAAAAACACAATTTTGTCAGCTTTTTCTTCAAAATGTTGCTTTGTTTTATGAAACTTACCCACATTCAAGTGTTGATTAAAAAGAATGCCTGAAGCTAGGGTTTATATATATATATATTTAATGAACTGAGAAATCAAATTTTCCTTGAGATTTTGACATAAAAGGTCATCATACTATAAGAATATCGGTAACACTTTACACTTTAATAAGGTTCATTAGT
Source organism: Ctenopharyngodon idella (assembly GCF_019924925.1). Classification (NCBI taxonomy): domain Eukaryota; kingdom Metazoa; phylum Chordata; class Actinopteri; order Cypriniformes; family Xenocyprididae; genus Ctenopharyngodon; species Ctenopharyngodon idella. Next base: position 2,285,035 of record NC_067231.1, read on the forward strand.
TAAACATTAGTTAATGTATTAACTAACATGAACTAACCATGAGCAATACATTTGTTACTGTATTTGTTAGGGTCATGTGACTCATTCCGCAGTGTGCCTCAGTGTGTCATTAACTAACGCTAACGCTTCTAATGAACTTTGTTGTAAAGTGTTACCAGAATATCCTGTAAGTTTCAGAACTGAAAACTTCCTTGTTAGTCCAAAAACAGCTTTTATTGTAACCAAGCCCAGATAACGACTTGTTGTGGAATGGGCCTCTTTATTACGTAAAGTGTGACAAAAGACCGCCTCCGCAGAAGAATTCAACGCCTACTTCATCATTGCAATGTTAGCCCCGCCCACCGCCGTGTTAGTGAGATGAGGAGGAGAGCACAGGATCACTCACTGGGCCAAAATTAACATATCTTTCAAAGGATCCTAATGCTAGAATATGGTTATTTATTTTCATCAATGTGAATGTCTCAGTTGAGCTTTAATTATTTGTATTCGGTACATTTCACTGTGGATTCTTTGGTAAATCAATCGCATTTCGGCGCAGGCTTTGCAAACAGACTTTTAGAATATGGACTCGACAGTAATGCAACAACATGTTAATTCTAATGCCTGATCTGATATTAATGATTCATGTGCAGTCAGATGATCTTTGTCTATGTGTCAGTAAATCAAACAACAGTCAACTTCACGTTGTTTCTCTTAGAAGGATGAAAATAATCTGTTATTAAAAATGTGATTAAACTACATATAGAAAGCGATCAAAGAACGCTCCCTTTACGATCGCTGGAGCTGTCAATCAAACAGTGCGAGTTTATCAGTGACTGAGTTCTGGAAAAAACTCATTATAATAAACGAATCTCTTAGTTACATCGAGTTTGCACTGTTAGTTATAATGAAAGCATTCGTTAGTGTGCAGAAATTGAGCTGCAATGACGAGATCACTGCTTTCATGTGCTCAACAACATGTCTGTGATCGACTACAATGTTCATCACTGCAACGTTTCATGCCACGATCTAAATATAACGCCAGATCTAAATGTAATGTTAAAATCAACGCTTTTCACTATTAGTAAACCTTGAGAGCTGTAATAGTTTTCGAGAGAGTAATACTTAGCTATTTCATATGCAAAGATGTCAGCCAATCACAGCAGTGGACGTTTACACTTAAGTCTCACAGCAGACACGCCCCTTAAAACAGAGCGTTCAAATCAGAGGGCTTTTTCATGTAAAAATTATACAAACATTATAAGTGCACCCCAGGGAACATTTTAAAATAATAAAACAATGCAATTGATGAACGCTTTTAAAGCAGAGGCTCTGTTCTTTCTTTTCATACAGTATGTTCAAAATATTCTGGGGGCCATGAAAGTTTTGTTAAGAAAAAAAGAAAAAGATAAAAAATGCTAGCGCTGGCTGGCAACTTTTATAAAATCACTGACAGGGAAAGAGTTAAAGCAACAGTTGCAGGTTTTACAGTGTGCTCTGATGAAACAACGAACATTTCTTCTTCTTTGCTTTCATGTCCAAAAACGTTTTGGGTTTTCATGTTCTCAAGTCTGAAGTAATCAAATGTTTCATCTGAAGTAATCAGATATTATCTGTATGTAATAAAAAGCAGTTGCAGCAGTCTGGTCTCGTGAGACTGTGGTTATATTCAAATTATCTGCTCGTACAAATATACCCACACGCACAGAAACTAAACTACAGACCACCACATGCCTTCATTCCCACTCGAGGTAAGTGATCACTGAACTAACCTAAAAGGAGAAAAATAACATTTTTCAAAGTTGTAAGAAAAAAAGAAAAAAAAAAGATTATTTGAGTATGTTTTCTACTTCAAAATGTCACGTTTAATCCAATGTGTTACTTGCCGTTTATTTGTGAAATGTACTATTGCAGTTTTTGTGTAAAAATTTTCAAAGTAAATCTTACACCATTTATTTTTTCAGTTTAGAAAGAGCAGTGAATGTGTTTAATATGTACAGGCTACTTACAGATTCACAACACTTATGAAGCTTTTGGTAACACTTTATTTTACAGTGTCCTTGTTACATACGTTACATGTAGTTACTGTAATAATAACTACAAAATATGTATAATTACATGCAACTAACCCTAAACCAACCCTTTACTAAGTACATGTAGTTAATTATTATTATTCAGTACTTAAATGTATAATTACAATGTAACATGGACACCTTAAAATAAAGTGTAACCGAACTTTTATATATATATATATATATATATATATATATATATAGTTTAACATATTAATCAACATATATATATACATACATGTATGTATATATATATATATATATATATATATATATACATACATATATATATATATATAGTTTAACTAGTTTAACAGGTACAGTTTAATGCTTTATTATGATAATATCTTATATTTTGTCAATAATAAAACGTGTTGTCATCTCTTATTTGTGAATAAAAAAATATAATAAATCTAAATCTTACCAACTTATGTGAATGAGTCATTTTAAGATCAGCTTCTTTGTGTGATGAATTACCAGTCATGAACATGAGAGTTTACATAAGATTGAACATGAGAAACTAAAGTACATTCTGATGGTAATTTTTCAAAGGAAGAAGTGTTTCTTTAGCCTAGTTCAGACAGCTCATTCACTGAACCTGTTAGTCACTCATGACTAAAAAAAGAACATGTCATTTCTATGACATAAAAAAAAATTCAATGGTAGTACATGGACTGTACAGGTATTTGTCGGGGACTGAGCGATGGCACAACGCTGTGAAGAGGGCCAGCACTTGGACAGGCTGCTACGAAAGTGTGTGTCCTGCAACCTGGTCTGTCATGACCCTGTGATTCTGACACGCTGCTCTGAGTACTGCGGTAAGTTACACAGTCTGTAGCTCATGCTTAACCGAGAATCCTACTTGATGAAGGATGTGTGCTGTTGTGTCGGCAGTGGCCTGGAGATGTAAAGCCGTGTCTGGTCAGTTCTACGACCGCCTGCTGAAGAAGTGTCTGAAGTGCTCTGAGTTGTGTGGCAGTCACCCCTCGGCGTGCTCAGATGCATGTAAGAGTGAGTAAAGCATGTCTACAACTTCATGACACACTGAGGAATGAGTCACATGACCTTAAACCTGTCTATTTATACACTGAGCTCATTTCTTATACATGACATTTTAGGTTTTAAATTCCTTTTTGCTTTTTTAAATTCACAAAATGCTACGATAATCGCTGTGGTTCCAGCTGACTAGACAGAAAATCCCCTTCAAAAACAGTGGTGGCTTAGCAGTTAATAAAATTATTAAACAGCTTCTGGAACAAGAACAACTCTAGGATGGGGCTTGATTTTGTAAACGGGGATTTGATTGGATGGTTGTGGTTTGCTATTGGTGGATCTCATGTGAGTGACAGGTTGCCCTGTCCTCGTCATCAGAGAAGAGATGTCACTGCAAGCATTCACGTCAACGTAGAACTCGTAATTACAACTTTAGACTCGGGCTGTGGCCGAAATCTCCCCCATATACCCTTAAATAGGGCACTATTTGAGGGGACAGCCAGCTAATGTGCCTTGAGCAGGGAGAACGCTCCCTCGAGGCTCACCTAGAGGATTTCCTCGATCTGGCCTACCGAACAAACTTCCCAGACGACTGCTTCATCTCGTTTCTGCTTGCCGGACCGAACACACATACAGAGAGCAGTTGTCCGGAGAAGCTTCGCCGCCTTTGTGGAGTGGGTGCTGGTATCCTGTGGATCTGCATTCACCATGGATGCCGTCACCAGCCCCACTCCCAACCCAGTGCCTAGCCAGAGCCCATCGGACTGGGTGGAGCAATATGAGCCCACCGCAGACCACAGGCCTGCTGGGAGCCCTAACTCTCCTGGGCAAGAAGAGCCCGTGACTCCGCCTACTGCCTCAGTGGACTTCGCTCCTCCTCAACCCGTCACCCTGGCTCCTGCGCTCCTCTTGCCCTGGATCCCAGCATGGACCTTCAGTCTCACCAGGCTCCCTCAGTCTGTCGGCTCCACCTGGGTCAGACCTCGCCGTGCCTTCGCTGCGGACTTGCTGACCGTCCGCTGCTCTCCGGCCGTCCACCCTTTCGACTACAGCTCGCTCTGTAGTCGCTCTCCGCCTTCATCCTTGGTCGCTCCAGGTTGCCCTCTGGCCTTCGGACCCATACATTCATCTCGAGAGGTTGTCTCTGCGGCTCTGTCGCGACCGCCTGGGTCATCAACATCACTCCATCTCCTCGGCCCTACACGGTGGGCTCCAACGCTATCACAATCACCTCCGGTCAACCCCATAGTGGCGTCAGGACTCGTACCACCATGGCTCCTTCATTTGGCGATGCCACCATTGAGCGCAGTCCTGTGGCCTGGGTTTTCACCAGCACGCCTCTGCTTAAGGCTCCTCCCTGGCTCCCTTTTCTGTTCCGCCTCCTCCCGGTCAGCCATCCACGTCCAGAGCCTCCTCTCTGTATCCTCTGCCTGTTGCGCCATCCTTTCGACATCTCCTCATCCTCCTTGCCTTTTTCTCTCTATGACGTGAGGATGTGCCTTCTGGCCTTCTGGACGCGCCTTATGTCACACCATGTGGACTCTATTTGTGTTTTGCACACTTCCTTAGTTGTCATGGCTATTCATTTGATCTCATCATTATGTTCAGGTGTGTGTGTCTTGTTATCTCCACCACTTAAGTTCAGTTTGAGTTTCATTGTCGGGTCTCATCAGTGTGTACGTTGTGTTGGTCTGCTTATCTGAGTTGGAATTTGCCTTGTGGATTATTAAAGCCTGTTATACTTCATCTTCTGCGTTGTGTATTTGTCTTGCATCGCACAACCCATGACAATAATGCACTGTGAGGGTTGTGCCGAATGAATTCCCATGTCTGGTATCAAACATTTATCCATCCATTTTCCAAACTGCTGGTCCAATGTGGCTACAGCGTAATATCATACAGGTATAAATTCCTTTTTAATTTATTAATAAATTGTTTAATTAAACAGTTAGTTCACCCAAAAATTTAAATTCTGTCATCATTTACTCACCTTCATGTCGTTCCAAAACTGTAAGACTTTCTTTTATCTTCTGAACACAAAAGTTCATAAAGAGATCGTAAAACCAATCCATATGAATTGAGCGGTTTAGTAGACTCGATCACTTTATATGATAAACAGATTAAATTTAAGCACATAAACATTCATCAGCGCATACATCAGTTATGGTAAACGGAAGCTCAAGCATGCTTGCTTGATGTGCAAGAACCACGGTAGAAATCGCATTCCGGGAGGCGGGAGAAATGGGAACGCGGGGGCACCGCGACATGACTGCAAAGGGCACTTTCACGATCGAAGGGCCAGGGGCTCAAATACCCTCTAGCCCACCCACAAGAGAAACGTGCAAGTCCGAGGAAGTGAACAGCTCCATGTACAGCGTCACGTGTATCTCTTATTTACGCGGTAATGGTGTGAACAAAGCATAAATTGCAGGAATTTATTGAAGCCCCGCCCTAACGACGCCACTGTTAAAAAAAAAATAACCTGCCCTGAACCATGATAAATTTGCGCTTAATTTGTAAAAAACAGTGTCCCGTCTTCAAATAAAACAGACTTGCATGTATGTTTGCTGTCATCTGTCATACAGGCGGAGATGCAGTGCCAGTGGCCGTGACGCAGAGGCCTCTCGGCGTGTCTGCAGTACCGCTGATCACCAGCAGAGGGCGCGCAGTGCCCAGATCCTCGCTGTACTCGGAGGCGCTGCTGTACTCTCTGCTGGGTCTGTGCATCATAGTGCTCATGTTCACACTGACCGCTGCAATCCTGCTGCTGCTCAAGAGAGCCAAACACCAGCAGCAGCAGCTGGACACCAAGAAACAGCAGCCCAAAAGACAGGGACAATCATCTAAAGGTGAATAATAACACTACATATCTGCACTACTCAAAACATATTCAGTATTTATCAGCGACCATAAGCTTAGAAAGATGATACACATTATAGTACATTGTATATTTTTAGTATATTATATTTTTAACATATTTCATATTTCATGTCATTGCTATAATTATCATATTTCTTCATTTTGTTATAAAATTGTCATTAAAAAAAAAAGATAGAATACGTGTTTTTATTCTTAGGGAAATAAATGCAGTTGCTTGTTTCAGATTCTCTGGTGGCTCGTGCAGACGATGTGTCTCAGGAAGGCAGCGTGAATCAGGACAGGCCGAAGGCGACAGAAACCTGTGTCTATTGCTTCTCTGACCACACGGCGGCGCCACACGCGCTCTCTCAGCAGTCTGGAGCTCAGCAGGCCTCTCGCGCCGCAAACCCGTGCAACAACGGCCTGCTGCAACATCCACTTCATACACACCCCGACAAGAGCAGGCCGTTCAGGATTATATGTTCACCTACTCAAACAAGCATGTGAATACTAATGTCAGTGCTGAGGAATATAATGTATAAACGAGCGCATTTGCACATGTAACTGTACTGCACCTGTAATTCCTCCAGAATTCCTATGGAAAATCAATGTCATTTTAGTTTTAATAAATGCTGTATTTATTAGAGCACAACACTTTTTTAATCACCTTGATCTTGAAGGTAGCTTTTCCATTCATGTTCTCCATAGGCACGTCAGGAAAGTCCTGAACCATGAACCAATGCAACCGAATAACTCATAAATGGCCATTTCTGATTCGAGGCCCAAAAACACACAAATAAAAAAATTCCATACTTGAATCAGCAATGACAACAAATTTGATATCTCTCTCTGTTGCTTCACTATCCTGTCAAATAAAACCACTAAATAAATTTAATAAAACTAAATTATCTAGGCTATACATATATTTAGTTTTTATGGAAGTCCATATTTCTGCCACATAAGTAAAACAATCATGCTCTGGTAAATCATTACAAAGAGTCAAAATTATTATGACATACTAAATCGAAATGATGACATAAAAGTCAAAATTAAGACAAAAAGGTGAAATTATGACATAAAATTCAAAATTGGCAGGCTACTAAATCGGAATTCACATACTAAGTCAAAATTATGACTTAAAAATAATAATTATGAGACAAAAAGTCAAAATTATAATGAAAAAATCTAAATTATGTCAAATGTCAAAACTTGTCAAAACTTGATGTCATAATTTTGACATAGTATGTCAATTTTGATTTAGTGTGTCATAATTTTTAAGACTTTTTAAATCATAATTATGACTAGAGCAAGATTTTATTTTCATATGTGGCGGAAATGGCCTTCCATACAAGAGTGACTACATAGAAGCCACATTCAACAGCTTCAGACACTTTTTAATGTTGTGTGTTAGTTTAGCAAAATCATCTGCTTAAGTCTATCGAAGATGTAGATATTCATATATGCGTCTAACTATGGTTGCAGACGCTCAGTCAACTTGCTCTCGGATGTTCACGGACCGGCTTTGAGTGTTCCAATATGGCGGACGGCTTACGTATATGGGCCATTCTACAGAAGTGGTGCAAACTGTTGTCCCAGAAACAATTTAAAATGCACAAGTATCAGTATGCTTAATATATATAAAATCATAATTTATTGGGTACTTTTAGTTGGGAGGTGGCTGTCCAGAACCCTAATCCCTAAATTTCAACTTGTGAAAAGTAAATTGAAGTAATTTTTGCATTTTTTCCATTGTTGTTTTTAAAAAATATATTTTTGATTTTTTTTTTTTTTTTAAAAGGTGTAGTTAAAAAAAATATTAAAATGTTATTTTTAAATCATGAAACTTTATGTAAAAAAAAAATGTGTCCCTCATGTTCATGTCACTACCGAAACACTAAGTTTTAGTCCATTGTCTGAGACTGATTTTAACACACTTCTACATTTTTGATCAGGAAATATTCCTGTGTCCCTCCCTCTCATAGCCTCTCTTTCAGAGTAGATAGGTCCATCATTTTGAGTTAAATGTGTTCAAAAGTCTGAAAATCTGTGTGTAACTTTAAGGAATGTCACTACCAAACACCTTTTTTTCTGCAATTAAGCAAACTTTTTTGGGTGTTATTCCATAAAATTTAGTTTTATGTGTGTACAACTGTTCAGAACTGTGCTAGCTAACCATGTGCTGATTAGCATCTATGAGCTAGGCTCAAAAGTATCTAAAATTGTCACTACCGAAACAGTCACTACCGAAACAACATTGTTTTGGGGGGTTATTCCATAAAATGTAGTTTTTCTGTGTGTACAACTGTTCAGAACTGTGCTAGCTAACCATGTGCTGATTAGCATCTTTGAGCTAGGCTCAAAAGTATCTAAAATTGTCACTACCGAAACAGTCACTACCGAAACAACATCATTGTTTTTGGGGGTTATTCCATAAAATTTAGTTTCATGTGTGTACAACTGTTCAGAACTGTGCTAGCTAACCATGTGTTGATTAGCATCTTTGAGCTAGGCTCAAAAGTATCTAAAATTGTCACTACCGAAACAACATCTTTGTTTTTTGGGGGTTATTCCATAAAATTTAGTTTTATGTGTGTACAACTGTTCAGAACTGTGCTAGCTAACCATGTGCTGATTAGCATCTATGAGCTAGGCTCAAAAGTATCTAAAATCGTCACTACCGAAACAGTCACTACCGAAACAACATTGTTTTTGGGGGTTATTCCATAAAATTTAGTTTTTATGTGTGTACAACTGTTCAGAACTGTGCTAGCTACCATGTGCTGATTAGCATCTTTGAGCTATGCTCAAAAGTATCTAAAATTGTCACTACCGAAACAATATCTTTGTTTTTTTAGGGGTTATTCCATAAAATTTAGTTTTTATGTGTGTACAACTGTTCAGAACTGTGCTAGCTAACCATGTGCTGATTAGCATCTTTGAGCCAGGCTCAAAAGTATCTAAAATTGTCACTACCGAAACAGTCACTACCGAAACAACATCATTGTTTTGGGGGGTTATTCCATAAAATTTAGTTTTTCTGTGTGTACAACTGTTCAGAACTGTGCTAGCTACCATGTGCTGATTAGCATCTTTGAGCTATGCTCAAAAGTATCTAAAATTGTCACCACCGAAACAACATCTTTGTTTTTTAGGGGTTATTCCATAAAATTTAGTTTTTATGTGTGTACAACTGTTCAGAACTGTGCTAGCTAACCATGTGCTGATTAGCATCTTTGAGCCAGGCTCAAAAGTATCTAAAATTGTCACTACCGAAACAGTCACTACCGAAACAACATCATTGTTTTTGGGGGTTATTCCATAAAATTTAGTTTCATGTGTGTACAACTGTTCAGAACTGCGCTAGCTAACCATGTGTTGATTAGCATCTTTGAGCTAGGCTCAAAAGTATCTAAAATTGTCACTACCGAAACAACATCTTTGTTTTTTGGGGGTTATTCCATAAAACTTAGTTTTATGTGTGTACAACTGTTCAGAACTGTGCTAGCTAACCATGTGCTGATTAGCATCTATGAGCTAGGCTCAAAAGTATCTAAAATTGTCACTACCGAAACAGTCACTACCGAAACAACATCATTGTTTTGGGGGGTTATTCCATAAAATGTAGTTTCATGTGTGTACAACTGTTCAGAACTGTGCTAGCTAACCATGTGTTGATTAGCATCTTTGAGCTAGGCTCAAAAGTATCTAAAATTGTCACTACCGAAACTTCACCATGTTTCGGTCACGACTGTTTCGGTAGTGACATCAGGGAACACATAATCGTTTATTTGGGGAAAATAAAATTTTAGTACAGTTATGCAAATCATTAGAATTTTAGTATGATTTATTATGCAAATCATTAGTGTTTTAGTATGAGTTAAAATTTTGTAACGTGATGTAGTCGCTACCAACACATTACTGTCACTACCGACAATGTGCAGTCACGACCGAAACATGGGATGTTGTTTCAAAAATAAGGTATACTGAATTATCAACCAAGATGTTATTATAGTGTTTGGTTTAATGTATATTCAAACTAATGAATCCTTAATTTTGAAATCAGTATGATAAGCTTTACCTTTTACAAAGAAAGATTGGATTCAAAAATACAACAAATCTCAAATTACATTTGAAATATTAAAATTGTAATTTACCTTTGAAAACCTTTTTTTAAAAATAGCAAAAAATATATTTACAAGGTAGATGTAAACAAAATGTTTATAGGTCAATGTAACCCTTCTTATTAAATTATTTATCATTGTGTTTCAGTAGTGACAAATTCGGGGAGAGGAAAAATATTCCAAAACTTTCTGAAAATACAATATGAGAATTAACTGCACAATTACTAGAAATGTGTACCTTGGATATTATACAATTTGCATACATACAAAATTTGTGGAAAAATAACTTTTTTTCAAGACGTTTCCAACTCTGACTTATAAACTAATTCTGTAGAATGGCCCATTGCAGCCCATAGAAACAGCCGCTGACGAGGCATCTATGTTACTCTAAACGACACCTACTAAAGAGGTTTTTTTTTTTTTTTTTTTTGTCTTAGAAACACATTTTATCGTTTAACAACCTTGGAGCTCAACATATATCTGGAAAGAGCCATAAAAATGGAGAAAACAGGATTTTATCTTCCTGAACCCTACTGTTGTGCAGTCACTACAGGTGAATAGGGAAAATATATGATCTAATAGATATCACCACACTTCCACCAATTGATTAATCACAGTACGTTAAGACAACTGTCTTGTATTACAAGTCTTCTGAAATGTTATGTTTAAATATGCAAATGAGGTGTTATCTAAAAATCTGAACATTGGATAAAGTCAGGTTCATAACTTGTTTGATTTCTCCATTTATCACTTCATAAATCAGAAGAATACTGTGAACAGATAGAACAAAAAAGATTTTTTACCATGGTTTTAGTAATAAAATGTTGTATAAATAAGGTAAATGATATATTAACAAACCATAGCTGCTGAAATGGAGATTTCTGACTCAAACTCACCGCCTTTAAAGATATGGATTGAAACAGAGGATAAAGTGTAATTAAATAAACACTTAAATGTATATTTTGGATGTTTTCTTTCCACTAGCCTGAAAGAAGACATGTTATGGAAGCAAAATAGACCTCAAAACTGAGAAGCGCATGAAAAGAGAGAGTATGTTTCATTTGATTTGTTTTTCTAGCAGAAATAAAGAGAGCATAAGAAATGGTGAAAGCAGAGAATGTTAAAAACAAGAACAAAGGATACAGAGGCGAATGAGAAAGAGTTGAAATTAATTAAGAGAGGAAAAACTCATTGCTTTTGAAATAATAAAAAAACCCTTCCATCCCAAGGGAAGCAGAAATTTCGTGTTATTATGAACTTCATGATATTAGTTGTTTCAGGCCGGAGATCAAATCAGACGACACAGCACTTTTTTTTTTTCTTCACCATGTTTTTCCATTGATTTGTTTTACATACATTACATACATACATACTATACATAGATACATAATTAACATTTATAAAATCCTCCCCAAAGTCTTTTAGCATCCAGTTTAACAGCATGCCAAGTTTGAGTACTGATTCAGTACACACACACACACACACACACACACACACACACACACACACACACACACACACACATTAACACCACCAACACACAGGTGCCCACATACCTGCATGCGCACGCACACACACACACACACGCACGCTCAACAGCACACATATACACGTGATATGCATACATGCGCACACACACTCACACTCGACATGTGGCTGAGGATAACACTGCTGAATCGAGCCATGGTGGCGACAGGCATCACACGAACAGAAAGAAAACGTCTTCATTCACAATGCGTCTGAAACACAAGCCTTCACAACCAAACAAACCTGCAGCCACATTCATCTGCAACTGAAACTTCTCATGTCCAACCAAAGATCTGACGCAACGAAGCAAAAATACCTTCTTTCCACTCATATCCAAGACTTTAAGCACATAAAGAGAAAAGATGGTGGTATAGGACACGTAAACAGGAAATGAAGGACTTATAAAAATATATTTATATATAGATTTATGTGTGCGTGTGTGTGTGCGAGATACATTTTCAGCCCTCAACCAAAAAAAAAAACAAAAAAAACGACAATGACGACAAAAACGAGCTTTTCTGAATGAAAAAATAATAAAAAGTGCTGGACAAGGACAGTATTTCCAAACTCAACCAACAATATAGGTTTACGCTGAAGTCAATAACACCTTTCTTTTGCATTCAGTACATCAATAATGCATACGAAGAAATAAAAAAGGAATATTTTTCCCCTCATATACTTCTCGAGAAATCATTTGAGGATGAGGGGAACTGATGCACGTGAATGCTCTATATTCTTTCTTCGTGAAAACGCAACTAAAAGTGAAGTGCGCGTGATGAGATGTCAGTCTGTGTGTGTCTGTAGTGCCGGAGGTTTCTCCATCATCTCCTCCTCTTTCTGTCAAGTATGCTCCGGTTGCTCAGTGCAGATTGGTTTAGCTGTGTCATTTTTTATTTTATTTTTTTTTTTAAATTTCATTTCTTATTTTGTTGTTTTTATTTTCTGAAGTGAGAAAGGCTGCATTTTTACTCTTCTGTTCTTGCCAGCTCTCCTGGGATGAGCAAGTGTCAGGCCGGATGCTTCTTCCTGCTCTCCATCCCGCCATCACTCATATGATCTTCCCTTCACAGCTTTTGACTCGGACCGCTTCTGGATCTGGGCTTATTCGTATTCAAGGAACTGTTTATGGTAAAATAACAAGTACCTGCAAAAAGGGAAAATACATTTTTATTTCAATTTTTTTTTTTTAAAAAACAACAGTAAAAAAAAAAAAAAAACGAACAAATGTGAAAACTTGTTTCTGCCACAGAATAAAAAAAAAAAAATTGACTCAATTCTGACTTTTTTCCCCTCAATTTTGAGATTTAAACTCACATTTGCAAGAAAAAAAGTCAAAATTGTGAGATGTCACAATTACCAATTTCCTTTTTTTGCATTCAATGGCAAAAACAAGCTTCAATAAAAAAAACAACAGCAGTGCTATTTTAGTTTCAATGCGATAATATAGGTTTTATTTTTTACTTTTATACAGACTTTGAAGTTTTTGCATCTGAACTCTTCATTCATTATATATATATATATATATATATATATGTGAATGAAGAGTTCAGATGCAAAAACCTCTAAATCCGTCTGACACGTTTTCTTTTAAATGAGGATTTTTTTCCCAGTCTCCTGTGTTTAGATTCAGTAATTTCACTATAATGGCAATGAAAAGGTTGTTAGTCAGTTATTGAAATGCCTTATTTTCCAAAAGTATCACTTCAGTCAATTCATTGGTATTTCTTGTGTCTATTTGCCTCTTCACAATGAATCGCTTGTTAAGTCGCTGTGGATAAAAGCGTCTGCAAAATGAATAAATGTAAAATGTAAATGTTAACAAATTTGACTGTCTTTTGCTACAAAACCAGCTAAGTCCATGTGTGCTTTTTTCGTAAAAATCTCTAAGGCCCTGTCCCAAATGGCACCCTAAACACTTGTGGTCTTCCTACGAGTCCGCACTATTGTGACGTAACGCTGCTTTGACTGTTGGGAAGATGTCTGCTGCGGAGCTCGCACCAGTGCGGGCTCAGCAAAAGTGTGCATATTGGCCGCAAAGATGGTGCTCACGAGCACCCTTCTGAAGCCTAAAATTGACAAATGGGACACCCTATGGTCAGCCATTGAAAGTCTACAAGACCGAAAGTGCATAGAAGTGTGGCAATTGGGACAGAAAATAAGTCCACCTCTTTGGACAACAAGACAAAGTAAAACGTCATTTCTGTCAGTTTTACTTGCTACTTACAAAATCCTGTCATTCCCACTGTAATGATGGACAAAACATGATAAAAAGTTGCAGCTCAGCAACTGAAAGCGGCTCATACGCACACCGCCATCCATCTTGAGGTCATATGATTTGATTCAAGTCTTCTGATTGGTTCTTCTGTGGACTTAGGAGGCTTTTGCTGACAAAGGTAAGTGGCGTTTTGCGGTTTCTGAATGGGCTGATGCTGGGATTGAGTGGATTTGAAGTGCATTCGCTCAATATCATTATCTCATTTTTGACGGAGGTGGCTTCTGCATCTGAACTCTTCATAAATATATATTCTATTTTTATACTGTTACTGTCTGTATATTTGTATATATACTCCCCGCCATTGACGGAATTTTCCAAGCAATCCATGTTACGCTAGGGGGTGCTGTTACGCATCTTCTGAAAGAGTACAGAATCTCCAGATCAAAACACAGGTGAAAAAAGTAGAAATGAGCGATAAAAGCATTGCTCATGCACATGTAAAATAACGTGATCAAACATTAAACCACATCAAATCAATCAAAACTGCCTAATGCCTTTGAGGGTGTTGATGGACTCGATCTACTCCATCTGTGTTTTCATCATCGCTCTGAATCCCACCCGGTCAAGATAAAGTCTTTGACAAAAATTCAAGTTCTTTTTATGAAACTTACCTACATATATTGCATGTGAAGATATTCATACATCAAAATATTCTGGGGCCCATGAAAGTTTTTGTGAAAATGATCAAAAATATGGCTGGAAACTCTGAATGATGCTGCCTGCTTGCTTTATTAATACAGCATAAGCTAACTTTAAGCAAAACATTACAATAAATAAAAATATAGTTATTTCTATTGCAGTGACTTCTAGCATAATTTATTTGCAAAAGTCCCTAGTTTGATATTTTGTTTTGAATGCAGTGACTCAAACGCCCACAGTACAGTATGTAGAGATGAACGTGAGACTGACCCTTCGCTGTCCAGAACGTCTTTAATGCTGGCTTTAGTGATAATGGCGTCATCACATTTAAACCACTGGTCCTTGTGCTGCCGAATGAATGTGGTGTAATGGCCGCTCTCCAACGTGCCCTGATGATTCACCACCGCGAACAGAGAATACCTGCAGCAGAGACACTTTCAGACATCGTTCACAGCAGCAGACGCAGTATTTGGAGTCAGTGATTATGCGTTCACTTACTTGTTATCGTTGTTTAATGAGTCCACTGGCTGCTGGTACTGTCCGTTCATTCGGCTCTCTTTACTGTGGAAGGACATTAGCATTTAACTGACCAAGTCACTCTACTTCCTTTTCCATAATGACACCGAATGCTGCCATCTTTGATAACGGGCTTCAAATACTGATGACTATGAAGATGACAGCAGAAATGAGTAAGGTTGTACCTGGAGGCCATGAAGGGCGTCATGTCCAGCTCCAGAGGAAAGGACACGTAGGTGGTGATCTTCCGCCGGAGCTTCGCTGAATGCTCAAACCGCTGGACAGCAGAAAACACAGGAATGAAAGATGCAGACGGGCGGCAGAGTTTACAGAAACACATTTGAGGAGAGAGAACGAAGGCCAGGCTCGGCCCACGGATCGCCCACAGACCTTCTGATTCAACCAGCTGACGGATTCCACAAAGACTGAGACTTTATGGTTTGGAGTCTTTGAACAATATTCAACATTTTGCCGGTTCTTGGGCAGAATGCAAAGTTGCAAAGTACGAATGGACCAATGTTAACATTCTGTCAGAAAGAGGATAATTATGCTAACCAATAAATGCATTGTGATGATGACGATCATAATTTGATAATATTATTATTATTATTATTAAAAATACATAATTAAATGAGACGTGTATAGAAATATAAAAATTCTATATTAGTCTGGGTAAAATAATAAATAATAAAATAATAATATATTAATACAGTAGTAGTATAATTTATAATAATAATAATGTTTGTGAAAAGTGAATTCTGGCATCAAAACTTTGTTTTAAACAGTAGAGAGTAGTATAAAATTGTAATATTCCTCTACTAGATATTTTATTTTAATGAATATATAAATATATTTGATGTATTTACTATACATTTTAACAATATTTGTATCTAACATTATTTATATTACCTTTAATATAATAATAATTTTGTTGTTATTATTATTATTATTATTATTAATAAATCATTAATTTAGAAATGTACAGAACTATTAAAATTATACACTAATGTGTGTAAAATAAAAATAATATATTCATAAAATAGTAGTAATAATAATAATAATAATAATAATGTTAAAGACATATGTGAAAAGTGAATTCTGGCATCAAAACTTAACTTGTTTTCAATAGTACACAGCATTATAGAACTGTAATATTTCTACACATTTCTCATTTAACATTATTCATATTGCCTTCAATATACTAATAATATTAATAATAATAAATACTGGTAATATTAAATGAGAAATGGACAGAAATGTTAATATCCTATACCAATGTGTGTAAAACAACAATAATAATAATAATAATAAAATAATAATAACAATAATATATTAATACAGTAGTAATAATAATAAAAGAAATGTGTGAAAAGTGAATTCTGACATCAATACTTTGTAATTACTGTGTCTAATTAGTTTTTACACGGAGTAGAATTTAAATATTTCTATACATTTATCATTTAATATTATTATTACCATTATCATCACAAATTTCATTAGAGAACTCTGTGAATTCTGGCATCAAAATATTATAATATACAGTATGCAAAATGGATATATATTTTGATATTTGCTAAAGATTACATTCAACAGTGTTATTAAATGATTAGCATTTTAAAAGATTAACTCTAACAGAGTTAGATGACAGATAATTTAAACAAAAATGGGAGAAATAAGCATGCACAATATATACAATATAGCTCAATATATGTAAAATATGGGCCGATGTTAAAAAAAAACATATTATAACATATCAATAATCATCAAATAAACAGTAATAATGACTGATATATTATGTACTTCAATGTGGATCACATATGATACACTTTCATCTGCAACCAAACAAACACAAACACACACACACTTACTTTCAGGTGGAAACACGCCACAATAGGAAGTCTCTTCATAGTCAGCTGCTTGGTGGACTCCTGGTAACTATGGCAACCACTGCATTTGATCTTGGCGCTGCTTCCTAAGTGTTCAGGTCGGGTGAACCTGCAATGCAGAAGCGTGAGTCAGTGGCGGCCGGTGCGATCACAGATACGGGTGTGCTGTAGCGGGACGTGCGCGTGTGCACCTGCGTAAGCAGTCTGTGAGTGTGGTCGCTCCGGTGGGGTGACTGTCTCCGTTCACCACGCTGCCATCACTGCCCGGGCTGAGCGGCCAGAACGGGGTGGACGAACCCGGAAGATCCAAGCTAATGTCCCAGAACGGGTCTATTGTTGTGGAAACCCCACTGCAGACAGAGAAAACACAAAATAATCAGATCTTTTTATAATACCACTAATGCACAACCTGACAAGAACACTAATTAATTGGCCATTAAAACCTGACTTGACTGATGCACTGGCACTTAAATAATCAAGAAACAGTAGGAATGCAATGTGCATAATGCAATACCTCTGTTAAACACAAGGTGGCGCCGAGGAGCATGAACGACCTGTGTATTTAGCATTCTAGAAAACAAGATACATAGACACCGGCTCTGTTCCAAAACCTAGTGAGCTGCCTATGTAGGGACTAGGGAGAATTTTAAGGCAACATAAATGTAATGGATGTTCAAAAAAAGTAGAGAGGATAATTATGCTGCCTAGTAAGATATCTTCCATAAGCTGAATTCAAGGACAGTATGCATCCTTCCCGGAGAAAGAAAACCCATACTGCATTGAAAACACATAAGAGATGCTGGACAACGTGAAAGAAATGTTGATTGTGCACCTAATTTGTTCAATACCAAATAGAACAAATAAAAAATTTTAATCTAATTTAATTACTGTGTACATTTACATTGACTGGAGTCTTGCATCCGCTACCAAATTCCACTGAAATCAATTGTGAGTTCATTCAGACGTATAATGAGAACTATAACAATTACTATATGATGTTTTAATAATCATCCTAATTCTCTGAGAATAGGAAAGTCCACACCACTAACTTTAACAAACTATCATTGGAATCACTTTTGGAACAATTTTTTCCTGCTGATGAACGATAAAAACATAAGGGCTTTACACACTGCGCTTAACCCTGGGTTATCGTCGTTCTAAACACCATTTTTAACCCTGGGTGAAGGAATTTAGAAGGAACTTGTAATTTAGAAGCGGGGTTAGCATCAGCGTTGCCAGATTTTCACAAAACCCACCAAGTTGCTACTCAAAACTAGCCCAATCGCGTTTCAGGGTGGTCCCTTGGTAGAAATCACGTTCCACGGGGTTAAAATTCGCTTTTTGGCGGGGTTCCCCTGGTAAAATTCACATTCCAGGGGCTAATTATCATGTTATTTGGGGTCGCTTCAACCCGTGGACATGAAAAACAACCCGCGGCAAAAGTATCAAAATATCATTGGAATCACTTTTGGAACAATATTTTCCTGCTGATGAACGATAAAAATATTAGGGCCTTTCACACTGCGCTTAACCCCAGGTTATCGTCATTCTAAACACCACTTTTAACCCCGGGTAAAGAAACGTTTCACACTTGTAATTTAAAAGCGGGGTTAGCAAAACTAGCTACTCAAAACTAGCCCAATCGCATTTCGGGGGGGGGTCCCCTGGTAAAAACAACAGTGTTAAACTAGCCCAATTCTGAGGGAAATGGCAACACTGGTTAGCACCGCTTTTGCGATGTTAACCCTGAATTGTGATGCCAAACTTGTATGCAGTGTTAGGGGTCGTTCACACAGAATGCGGTTTTCCATTCCAATGCGCTACTTTTCCATTGTTTTTCACATTGTGTAAACACGCTAGACAGACTTGTGTGACTGTTGCGCTCGCTTCTTGCGTCTTTTGCATCGTCTCGCGCATGACACGAATTCTAAAAATGTAGTACTCAAGTTAAAATCAGTACAACAGACCTTGCGTTTTTCCCCCATTCCACTGTCGCATCTCGTTCTGTGTGAACGAGCCCTTCAGTGTTGCAGTGGGTTGTTTTTCATGTCCACATGTTTTCATGTTTACTCTACATTATACAAGACATTTTAGTTAGACTAATATGAAAAGTTTTTTTTTTTTTTTTTTTTTTTTGCAAAATTGATAAAACCATTGCCATCAGATTTTATTTGAATTATGTTATTGAAATGTAAAATCAAGAGTACTAGAATGTTTAGTGCCTACTAGGGGTACAATGGTTCAAATTGCTCACGGTTCGGTTTGTATCACGGTTTCGGTACGGTTCGGTATGTGCTATGTTCCGGGAAAACAGGACTATTGTCTAAAAATAAAGAAAATAAGAACAAATAATCAAACTACAAGCAACAGCACAAATAAATACAATAGAGCAAATATTGCTTTTCAGGTTTTTCAGGTATCTAACAATAGTTTTCAGGTACAGAAAATGGATAAAGTAATCAAATACAAAATAACACTACATATTATCTTCACCGTAAAAATTAAATAAAGATTAATTGATTATTGAAGTTACAAAAACTATTCAATCAAGAGCAGTGAGTGATTTCTTTGTCATTTGTTGTTTGATTTAACATTAAAAACACAGGCAGCAGGAATAGTTTTTTTTTCCCTTTAAGACATGCACGATCCAGTACATATACTGTTACACATGCGATGTCTTTCTAGACTATTATATCGTCACTTAAGACATAACCAACTATGTTTGCTAGGATACTCTCCAAGACTTTTGATGATCGCTGTTGTAAAGTTTTGGGAAGCCAGAATGTGCATCCATCGACTGAAACATACATTATCTGAACTCTGTCTGTTTTCCACGTTGCTATTTTCAAGAAACCATATTAGCCTATAGACGCGTCGTCATTCGAGATGAACCGCGGTGCAAGTGGGTGCCGAACCATCAGTGGAGAACGGTACGGTTTGATTTTTTACCGAGAACCGTTGTGCCCCTAGTGGCTACATAAAAAATTGCTTACTAAAATGGATGCTGAGTGAATTGATTAAAGAGGACCTATTATGCTTTTTTACATGTTCATCTTTCTTTATTGTGTAACGTTGCTGTTTGAGCATGAAAAAGCTCTGCAAAGTTACAAAGGACAAATTATTCTCTATATCAGTGTCACTGTTTCTGAACTCCCTGAAACGCCTCCATTGTAATCTTTTCTTCCGGGAAAAAACATGTCAAAATATTTTTCATTTAAATAATTCATATGCAGAATAAAGGGGCGGGGCCTGGTTGAGTTAGTTAGTAGTGTGTTGAAACTGGTGGTGATGGTAAGGGGCGGGGCATTTCCCAAACACGCTCGAAGCGCTTGGCCAATCACAACACACTGCTCCAGCTGACCAATCAGAGCACATTATGCTTTTCAGAAGGAGGGGCTTCATAGAGACAGGAACTAAACAGCGTTACTGACAGACTGGGAAGAGAGGAGCTGCAACAATGGAGAATATGAGGAGAATAATGTGTTATTGAACATTCAAAGATGAAAACCTGTTCTAGTAGAGCACAAAATTTGTAGTAGAGCCCTTTAAAAGGGACTTAAAATGGCCTCATTCAGAAAAAACAAGCAGTATGTCAGTTCATTCTTGCATACATCAATACATTCAATTCAATGTGTCAATTTATGCAAGAACAGATATATGAACGGTTGACACAGATGTTCGCTCTGCTCGGTTCATCTCACACAAACACACACTGTGCTGCGTCTGGTCTTACTGGCAGACTTGGCAGGTGACGTCAGACTGCAGGCCTCCTGTGAAGATTTGGTCAATGATGCAGTTGCAGTGGTTTGGGTTGTTGGCTTTTTTCCCATTGTCATCTCCTTAGCGGACATGGAAGCAGCATATGAACACACACACACACACACACACACAGAGAAAGAGAAGGTCTGATTAGAAAGCAGCGCTCGGACTGCTGCAGAAACACCCCTCCCTTCGGTTTCACACTGCAGGAGGAAGAGTGAGGTCTGTCTACCGACTCTCCATCTATATCCTCCCCCTCACTTCCTCTCGGTTTGATTCTTTCAGCAGCGAGCTGTTCCTCCTCGCTCTTCTGTCTCCGTTTGAGCGTTTGCTCCCGTCGCCCACCGACTTCGACCCCGGTGCGTACAATGCGACAAGACTCTCTCGTTCGCTCGCGCACATGCGCAAGTTCAGAGTGAAATCAATATTTTAAGGAGGAAATGTTTCATCCTACAGAGTCACGAATCTACACATGAATAACAAGCAGATCTTACGTGAGAACCACTGACATGCTATTAAAGCACGCTAAAGGGATTTTTATGAAATATCAAGCATTAAATCTCCCTGCTATCTGATAGATGATCCAGAAAAACATTTGAAATAGCTTGCAGTATGTTAAAGGTAGAGCTGCACGATTAATAGAAATAAAACCCAAATTGTGATATGGCTTAACATGATTATCGAACTGCAAACTGCGATTTAATTATAAAAATGCATGTGCTGTATGTTTCAGAGGAAATTCTTCTGATGAAATTAAGAAGAAATTATTAGTATTGTAATTTTACTGTTGTACTTACAAATAAAAATTAAAATTAGTTTACTATTTTTTATTTTACAGTAAACTATTACAGTACTAATATTTCTTATTTTGTCCAATATATTTATTTAGTAAAAATCTTAATTAAAATAACAACAATAATAATATCCATTATTATTTTATAGTCATAAAAATGAAATTATTATTATTATTATTATTATTATTATATTATTTTTCTTAAATGCTCTATTTTTTATTTTACGGTGTTTAATGCATCTTGTTTCATATTTTTATTTAGTAATACTAATAACCATAATTAAAATAATATATATTATTTATCTATTATCATTATTTTATAGTCATATTGATACATAAAAATAAAATTATTATTATTATTACTGTATTATTTTCCTAAATGCTCTATTTTTTATTTTACAGTTTAATATTTTTAAACATTTTAAACATTACAGCGTTTAATAAATCTTGTTTCATATTTTTATTTAGTAAAACTAATAACCATAATAATATCTATTATTAAAAATCAGAGATTGTGTCTAAATTGTGGCCCAACAAAGCTTTTTAAATTGCATTTTAAATCACAATTGCAATTTTTATCAGAGAAAAATATGTATATTTAAATTATATATATATATATATATATATATATATATATATTTGTGTAGGTTTCTTGATGTTAAAATGCTTCCACTATAATATTGTTTTGTTTGTTTGATCATCCCGATCAGTCCGACACAGCAACGCCGACTCCACCAATGACGTGATTTTGAGGCGGGGCTGACATTGTTTGTCCAGCCAATGGCAGATGATGTGCTGCAGAAATCAAACACTTCATCTTTAACAGTTCAATCTCAATAGCAGACAGCCTGAAATGCATTCTGTTCCGGCTTGTCTTGCTTTCCGACAGTCGATTAGTCCTAAAATACAGCTGTCACCATTAACACGCATCATGAAGCATTACTTCATCATCTTTCCTGCTCGATACCACCCATTTCATCTGAAAAGCAGCCAGGTGGAACTAATATACTTAACAAGCTAATGCTGCGTTTCATTCGATTCGGAAAGATGGAATTAGTTGATTGGCTGCAGTTGATTGGCGTCTGATTGGCTGCAGTACCTTTGCAGTGTCTATGCAGCACATCCAGAGCAGCGATGAGGAACTCGTGAGCGTCCTGCTGCTCGTATCCAGCGAGGTGTCGTGCGTGAGTCCAGACGAGGTGCAGCAACCGGAAGGGAATGTGAGGAGAGCGGTGACCCGAGTAGAACTACAGCAGAGACAGAAGAGCAGGACACGTAAGACACAAGTTTTAAGACGCCACATGTGCAATGAGTACAATACCAGACAAAAGTTTAAAATAATTCAGTTTTTTATGCTTTTGAAAGGCGGCTACATTTATTTGATCAAAATACAGTAAAAATTGCAAAATAATATTATATAAAATAATATTATTCTATATAAAATAAAATTATTATATATAAAAGTATTAAATACAATTTAAAATAGCTGTTTTCTATGGAAGCCCGTTTCCACCACAGTTGAGTAAAAATATGTTAAGTCATTATTAGGGATGGGCGATATCTTATCGTTTGAGATATGCCGTTGAAAATTCTCCTCACTATAAAAATTTGTCTCCTCGCGATAATAACGATAAGTCTAGTTGATGACGTAGTTTCGTGCGCGACCGATTCACTGTTCACGTGTGGAGTGAAAACAAGCATGGCGGAAGGCAGACGTGAGACCGGAATACATTTCTATGTTCAGGATTCTGTGAAGAATAGAAATTTCAGAAGAACAGCATTTATTTGACACAGAAATCTTTGGTAACATTAAATGTTTTTACTGTCACTTTTGATCAATTTAATGCATCTTTGCTGCTGAATAAAAGTATTAATTTCTTTAAAAAAAAAAAAAAAAAAAAAATAGTACTGACCCCAAACTTTTGAATGGTAATGTATCCCTGTTTCTACAAAAATATGAAGCAGCACAACTGTTTTCAACATTGATAATAATCAGAAATGTTTCTTGAGCAGCAAATCATCATATTATAATGATTTCTGCAGGATAATGTGACACTGAAGACTGGAGTAATGATGCTGAAATTCAGATTTGATCACAGGAATAAATTGTATTTTAATATGTATTCACATAAAATTGTTATTTTAAATTGTGATATTTAAAAAAAATCATATTAATGCATCAAATAAATGCAGCCTTGGTGAACTGAAGTGATTTCTTTTAAAAACATTAGAAAAATCTTAATTACTTCTAACTTTTGACTGGTAGTCTGTGTGTGTATATGTGTGTGAGGGTGTGTGCGTGTGTGTGTCTGTGTATATATATATATATATATATATATATATATATATATATATATATATATATATATATATATATATATATATATATATATATATATATATATATATATATATGTGTGTAGAACTCTCACCTCCTGAAAGAGCTGAGACATTTCACACACTAGGCAAGAGTTGGACTGCATCTCACACTTGTGTCTGTCGGACAGGAAGAAATCCCTCAGCAGCGGAGTGTGTGTGAGAGCCTGAACAATACAGTTCATAAAGCATGTGTTCCCAAGGTTTATCAAACCCCTCAATCCTGAAAGAGAGAACAAAGTACAGAAAGTAAAAATAAGGACAGACATCGAGTAATTTTGAAGTTGAGTACGCTAAAACACAAAAGATTCATCACAAAGTTTTTAATTTATAACTTAATTTTTATAGTATTTTATTATTAATAATTTATATTTAGTCTGTCACAAAAAAGTAAAATGATAATATAAAGTAAATGAATTAGAAATATAAGTGTAGCTATTATTAAAAATAATAAAATTATTATTATTATTATTATTATTATTATATTAATGTATTGTTTACTCTCATCACCTTTTTTTATTAATTTATTATTTATACATTATTATTAATAATAATAACATCAATAATAACAACGTTTTATTCATTTACTGTTATCAACATTTTGTATTAGTCATTTATTATTTGTAATTTCTATATATAAATAATTTCTAAATACTATTACATAATATTATATTTTTTATAAATATTGCTAATTTCTATTGTTCAATAAATTATTATTCATAAATAACAACAAAAACATAAAATGAATGAGTAAAATGCATTAAAGATTCAAAAATAATATTTGAAGAAAAATTTGCACTTACCTGGAGGTTACATACATAGTAACCAATTTAAGTAATGTGTATATAAACTAATAAAAGGGCATGCAATTTGTATAAAACAAAAACAAATGAAGAAAAGTCATTCTCAGTGCATTAGAGAGAATGTGTTCTGATGGCACGGGTCACAGGGATACAATAATAGCGGTTTAACATACAGAGTTTCTATTCGATGGTTAAAATTGAGCAAACCGATCCATTTTCACAACGTAAACGCCCTCGTCTCAATCTGAAGTGTATAACCCCAGAAGACTGCACGGCCAAACTCAGCTGGCCTCCCTCTCTGTCAGATAGAGTCACTTCCCTGCTGTGCTGACGAGGGCAGCCGTTCCCCCTCCCGCTCGTACAGTTCGACGGGTTACAGGAGGCCCGTGAGCTTTGGGACGAGCAGACAGACGGCCTGTGCTCTCAAAGGGTGGCTAAACGCCTTCGACTGGCCCTGCTCCAAATCTACAGCGCTCAGACATCTGCTCCTCACGCTTCTCAGAGTTTAGTTAAAGGAAGGGATAGCGGACGAGGAGAAACGGAGATGGGACCAAAACAAGTAGCCCTGCTGAAAGGCCAACAGTGAGAAAACCTGGAGAGAGACAGAGAGAAACACGTCCGGCCTCATCCAGCGCCTCCTGCGGCACTTTCAAGTACTAATATTTTATTTATGCACACTAGTGATTGAACATCATATGTACGCCTGATCCAACACACAGCACATCACTGCTGACAAAGGACCCCCGCTTCAGTCTAAATGCATGACATATACCGGGAAAATAAACTGTGTGTGCATCTCCTGAAACAACATGAGTTGTTTGTATGCACTGCTATCTTAAGTAACTGATTCCGGTTCAGTTAATGATTCTTTTGAGGAATATTTGATAGCATTTCAGATAATAGATAGTCAGCCTTAATTATTTAGTAAACAATAGTAAAATAAAAAAAATAAAAAAAGTGATAATTGTAATTTAAGTTTGACAGCACAACAAAATGGTAAGTTGTAAACTATGCATTTGATTCACTAAAAATAACCAACTCAAAAGAGTCACTCATTTAGGAATATGTCCACACTGCTCAAGCTTTGTGTATGATTTACTAAAAACAACCAGCTCAAAAGAGTCATCCGTTCAGGAATCGGTTTGATCATACTGGTCATGCTGTGTGTTTTTGAGTCACCAAAAAGAACCAGTTCAATAGAGTCATTTGCTTGAGAACTGGACTACTCTGGTTGTGCTTTATGTTTTTGATTCACTAAAAAGAACTGGCTTAAAAGAGTCACTCATTTGGGAATCCTTCTACACTGCTCCCACTTTGTGTAAGATTCACCAAAAAGAACCAGTTCAAAAGAGTCATTTGTTCAAGAATTGGTTGGATCACTCTGGTCATGCTGTACGTTTTCGATTCACTATAAAAAGGACTGGCTCAAAAGAGTCATTTGCTTGAGAATCTGACTACTCTGGTTGTGCTGCATGTTTTTGATTCGCTAAAAAGAACCAGCTCAAAAGAATCACTCATTTGGGAATACGTCTATACTGCTCAAGCTTTGTGTATGATTTACCAAAAACAACCAGCTCTAAAGAGTCAGTCGTTCAGGAATCATTTGGCTCACATTAGTCGCACTGTAAGTTTTAAATTCACTATAAAGAACTGACTCAAAAGAGTCATTTGCTTGAGAATCTGACTACTGTGGTTGTGCTGTATGTTTTTGATTTGCTAAAAAGAACCAGCTCAAAAGAGTCACTCATTTGGGAATACATCTATACTGCTCGAGCTTTGTGTATGATTTGCCAAAAACAACCAGCTCTAAAGAGTCAGTCATTCAGGAATCAGTTTGATCACACTGGTCACACTATGTGTTTTTGATTCACAAAAAGAGCCAATTCATAAAGAGCCATTTGTTCAAGAATTGGTTGGATCACTCCGGTCATGATGTACGTTTTTGACTCACTATAAAGAATTGGCTCAAAAGAATCATTTGCTTGAGAATCTGACTACTCTGGTTGTGCTTTATGTTTTTGATTCGCTAAAAAGAATCGTCTCAAAAGAGTCACTCATTTTGGGAATCCTTCTATACTGCTCCCAACTTTGTGTATGATTCACTAAAAAGAACCGGCTCAAAAGAGTCATTCGTTCAGGAATCGGTAGGCTCACATAGGTCGCGCTGTACATTTTCAATTCACTATAAAAGAACCGACTCAGAGTCACTCGTTCGGGAATCAGACCCCACTGCAGTGCTATGCTTTATATTTAACGTCATTCAGTTTTTAGTTGTTTCGGTATAGAAATTAATTGGTATACAAATTAAGTTTGTGCAATATTATTTAGCTGTTGAGATCTTATTTCATTTTACTGTTGCTGAAGCCTAGCATCAAGCTCACAGCTGATTGCTCAATCTTTAATGAACACGCTGAGGTTCAGCTTTGACACTTCCAGCAGACACAGCCTCAAGCTGTTGTGTCGTGATTCGTCGTGTCACCGGACGCCCCCAGTGTAGTCAGAGCCTGTAAACCAACAGCCATCTTACACAATATCCATCTGAATTCATCATACATGCGCCATATTATGTCCTAAATGATCAATGGAAGCTCCGGCTCTCATATGGCTAATCGCATTAGTGCGTTTCTCTGGGCGTGAGAGAGGCTGGCGTTTAGCGCCTACACTGGGCCTGTGGTGCAGACATTTAACACTATTACTCCACTGCCAGGCCCTCTGACTGAGGGGAAACAGGCGAAAATGAGAGAAGGGAGAAAGCCGAACCGCTGAGGAGGAGAACCATTATTTCTCTAATGGCCAACGTCCATATCTCCTCGTATTTGTGCGTGCACACACTTTATTCTCTCCGCGCCATGGCATGCACACAGAAAAAAAATGGATGAAAAAACGCTAAAACTGATGGCCAAGAAACAAAGAGTGGTCTTGGCTCCTGTGCAAACTGCAGTCTCCAGACAAAATCATTTGAACCCACTGGTTTTATACAGATGAGTTTTGGCAGAGCCCTAATCAACTGCTACATGCCGAGCTGTATTATTGAACAGAGTTTCAGAAATGTGGCCTATGGGAAATGAAGTTCTTACCGATGGTGCAGTTTGCTGTGATTTTTCTTCGTTTGGGGTTGTGTCGCAGCAACTCCAGTTCTCGTTTCGTAGGCTCCCACATTGAATATTTCTCTCCAATACCTGATGTTTTAGAGAATTTGCACATTATAATTCATGCAAATCAAGCTATAAATATACACAAGATTTTTTTTAAAAGAAACATATACTTGTTATATTCAGCAAAGGTGCATTAAATTGAATAAAAGTGACATTTCAAATAAATACTGTTCTTTTGAACTTTATATTCATCAAAGAATCCTAAACAAATGTATCACAGTTTCCACAAACAATCTGAAGTGTTTTCAACATTGATAATAACAGAGTATCAAATCAGCATATTAGAATGATTTCTGAAGAATCATGTGACACTGAAGACTGGAGTAATGATGCTGAAAATTCAGATTTGATCACTGGAATAAATTACATTTTACAACATATTCACGTAGAAAACAGCTATTTTAAATTGTAATAATACTTCACAATATTACAGTTTTAAATAAATGCAGCCTTGGAGAGACTTCTTTTAAAAACATTAAAAATCTTACCAACTCAAATACGTAAATGTTAGTCTATAGATTCTAGTAGGATGTTTTCTAAAAGGTTTTATTCACTTATTTACTCACACTCACATTTACCCATATTTTATTTTTTCTGTGCAACACAGACGACATTTTTGAGGAAAAAACGAAAGAAAAAAAAAAATGTTGAATCTCGTACTACATGATGCAAGATGCTTTTTTGGTGTCAGAGTTCTGTAAATCTGTAAATGAACACAGGCTGTGTTTAGAAAATAATAATACTTTTAGAAATTAAAAAATATAGTCTGAATGAAAAAGAACTGCAGATAAAGCTATAAAATCTCACACAGTATAATAAGAGTATACAGGTTTATAACGAAATACTGAAACTTTTGGGTCGAATCATTCTTTTTTGCACACAGACTTTTTGGATTTCATAAACTTAAGAAACATTAGTGATGACGTCATTGCAAGCCTGAAAACTAAACTTACGTAAAACTTGAACGCTATTACTTTGAGGCCTTGCAAACAACAGCAAATGCAATCTGGTTTAGGATTACGCTACATGTTGCGTGTCGCACTTATGCAGATTCAATAGCAAGCTTAAGAAAATAATGAAAAATTAGCTCTTATCAGCGGCACAAACAAAACACACACTCTTGGCCTCCTGTGGCTCGCAAAACAACAGTGTTGAATATTAATTTTCTGAATTAATGGCCCTCAAGCCACAGGCGAAGTTGAACTACATTATGCGAGAAAGGCAGCGTAAGAGGAACCCACCTTGCAATTTCCATGCTTTTCTTTGTTCTTCTTTGGCAATCTGCTCCATGTCTTTGTCGTATATGTAGTCTTGGCACACAAAGCAATATATTCCACCATACAAAAGGTCTATAGCTGAATAAGAGAAGGAGAGAAAGAAAAACAGAGGAAGGAAAGGACCTATTAGAGACCTTTTGGAGAAGTTGACGTTTGCATCTTCCCGTATCTGCCCTGTAAATATGGATGAGGCATTAAGGAAACATCCCAAGCATTGCTCAGTGCAGCAAATCTGCCTCCTTTAATAAGTGATGGGAATAATAATTAGAGTGCAGCACAGCGAACATCCATCGCCGCTTGTGCCACAATATCGTGTCCCCTGTGAAATGTCATGGAGAGCACTGTGATTTCAATTGCTTTTACCTGTCAGCTTCTTATTGCCCTGACTGATGCTATAGCTGTGAATGAGGAGTATTATTTATGAATTATCATTCTCTGATGCTTATTCAGTGTACAGTGAAAAAAAGGGAGGAAAAAAAGACCAATTTTAACTGTAAATGACTATAAAAATGCTTCAGTAAAAATGGCAAGTTCCTTTATTCTATATGGGGGGAAAAACTAATATATCTAGCCATTACATTTCATGTAATTTTACAGTAAACTACTGTTTTTGAATTAAACTGAAATCTTTAACATTATAAATGTCTTTACTATCACTTTTGTCACTTATTTCAAATAAATGCTGTTCTTTCGACATTGATAATAATCAGAAATGTTTCTTGAGCAGCAAATCAGCATATTAGAATGATTTCTGAAGGATCATGTGACACTGAAGACTGGAGTAATGATGCTGAAAATTCAGCTTTGATCACAGGAATAAATTACGTTTTAGGACATATTCAAATAGAAAATGGCTATTTTAAATTCTAATAATATTTCACAATATTTTTACTGTATTTTTGATCAAATAAATGCAGCCTTGGTGAGACATCTTTCAAAAATGGGAAAAAAACACAACTTCCATTTTTGGAAGTTAAAAAAAGAACATCTTATAATTTACATCGAAAGCCGTATTTTTGTATTTTTTTAAATGAATGTTTATTGCATTATTTTAGTGTCGTGTGTTATGATGATGGTGTTTTGCACTGTTTTGTGTACTTTCTATATATTAGTATTTACCTCAGCTTGTGGAAAAGCTACTTGATGAACTTTGATTCATCATATTTCATTCTCATTAACACGGTGTTGTTAAAGTTATTGTCAGTATATGTAAATGCAGGTTTTAGCAGCAGTGTGGCCTTGCTATTTCAGCATAAAAGGGTTATAGAATTTACTGGTAATATATTTTTTTGTGCAAATTACAGTTTTAAAAGTACAGGTTGTTCTGTACATGTGTTTATGGCGGCAATTATTCTGTAAAAATGACATGATTTTTTTTTTTTTTTTTTTTTTTTTTTTTTTTTTTTACACAGTGTGCCATTCGTCCATTTCTCCAACCCTGCAGTTGCAGTACCTGTTTTTCAGTTCCCATGGCAACCTGATGATGGTCTGTTTCACACAGACGCACTAAATGTTCGCAGGTGGAGCGAAGCAGTGGGTACCGGCTTCTATTTGTGACACGACACTAATGCACAGCCTGGCACAAGCCGCCGACAGGTGCTCGGACTATGAAGCTTTTAGTGGCTTTCAGTGCAGAGTGACCAGCGCCTGAATGTTTGCACGGCTATTTTCAGTTATTGCAAAGGGACAGAAGTCTTATTGTGTGTGATAGCTGGACTGGCAGGACACTAACAATCAGCACAGGCATGTGGTAAATCTGCTCAAAACCGACCCCTTTTACTTTTTAAATTAAATGTATTTAGTCTCATTGTGCAAGATTATGATTTATTAGTGCAAGACGAGAAATGCATTGCATTTTTTTTTTCTTTCTTCACTAAAATGCAATGAAATCTAATATTTATAATAATATTAGCCAATAATATCATATACTAAGGAGCAAAATCGATCCAATCAAATTTTTATTTTGTTAAACAGTCTTTGTTATTTTCCACTGAAATATTTCTGTCACACTCGCAAATGCATCTCATTATGGAAGTTAAATGCATTCAGCTGTTGTCTATTTTTGTCTAAATATTTTCACGACAACAGATTCCTATTAAACTATAACACTGTTCACACCATCCATGATGCACTAGATTCATTCAAATGTAAAACTTATGTTAATGGCAACACTTTACAATAGGGTTCACTTCATTAATGTATTGGGCATCATGATCTAATTATAAACAATATTTTACAGCATTTACAGAATCTAGGTTGATGTTAGTTGTTATTATTATAATTAATATAAATGTAACTTAAAATTGTTAAATATGTATATTTAGAATTAACCTTAACCTAGATAAATAAAGCATGATTAACATGTTGCTATCATGTTTTAACATGCTGTCCTTGGATAGTCAGTAAGCTTTACTAGTGATAGACAGCTTAAATACTGTCTTATTGTACAAAAGTCTTCACACCCTCAATGAAAGTCTATGTCTAAGTATGTCAAACCAACCTAATTATACCAAAATATCACTGGTTATTTTACCTTATTTATTGTAATGTGTTACCATTTTATTTTTTTATTAATACTATTTTCCATACATGGTTACCAAGTTTTAGCTCTGATTACTAAAGTTCTATCATTAAAGAGTGCTTGATTATCATAATATAATGGATGTTAAGAGTGTATGTTCAGATATTTAAAAAGCTGTGCCATTTTACAAAGATAAGCTGATTTGGTGGAATCATTATATATATATATATATATATATATATATATATATATATATATATATATATATATATATATATATATATATATATATATATATATATATATATATACATACATATACATATGTCTGGCAATTAAACAAAACAATTACTTGCCAATGGCGAATCTATTGCCAAGGTGTGCGTAGAGGGTCGACACAGAAAGAATGAAGGCATATTAAATGTATTTTTTAAACCATCAAAATGTTAAATACTGTGACTCATGCATGATAGCTTTAAACAGTACTTAGATTAGACAAATAGAAAAGAGAGAAGTTGCACAAACGAATGAGGTGGGGTTGCATGATGCACACACACACATACACACACACACACACACACACACACGCGCACACATCAGATGAATAAACCAAAAGCATAGCAGGCCTTCAGGTAACCATGGGAACCAGCACAGGAAAAAGAGGAAAGAACACCGAGATCAATCCTGACAAGTGTGAGCCGGCAAAACATCTACGGCAAATAGAGGGCGAAAAGCACAATGTAATCTAAATAAATCGCAACAACAGAGATGCACAAAAAATGCAGCGGATAGAAACGGTGGCTCATTCAGACTTAATTACTCCCCGTTCGTCTTTGGAGAATAATCACAGTTTTCCTCCTCGGGAGTGGCGCGCTCATTCACTGATATCCCTTGTACGGAGACTAACCTAATTAAATGTTCAATCAAACTCCGAGGGGAACACGGGGTGTAAAGACTGAGCGACGCCTCAACGCCACCTGGGAAATGCAGCAAGACTCCAGCGATCGGTTTTACCTCTCGGTAACATGATACTGTGATGTCTACGGCATGATGAATGAGAAATCATCACCTGGAGTAAAACAAATCACACTGGACCAGTGGCAAGGGACTTGGATTTGTTGACAAACACACAAAAAAAAAAATTACTAAAACTTCAACTAAAATGAAAACCGAAAAATAAAAGTCAGGTCAGAGGCTGTATTGAATTTAACGCGGATGAAATGTAACACTGTATAAAAGGTCCTATCTCACCTAATTTTTACATCTTTTATGGAGTTTTTGTCTACTGAAAGTTTTATTTTTTTGGAAAGATATTTCATCAGCTGAACAATCGGATTGTTGTTAAACAACAGTAAAACCCATTTAACGCACTGTATTCCCTCACAGTATCATTTTCATTCCTGTCAAAAACTGAATATGGCGACTAAAGTCTATAGCAGTGGTCGGCAATAGTTACATATGTGTGCTTTAGCAAGGCGGTCTGTGTTGCAAGTTGGTGAATGAAGATACTTGTCAGGTCACTATTCCACTTTATTAATTTATCCAGTGTAAAACCCAGACACTGCCACACAAATGTGGCTTTTGTTAATGACTGTCGTACTACAGGATTTAACACAGAGTAACAGCTCAATACCAGTTGTCTGTCACAGGCAATTCTAGTTTCATTTTTAATCAATTTAAATTATTCTTTGACTATGTTCTGGCCCGCTATCTAGCGGCAAAAAAATTTTTTGGCCCGATGCCAAACTTAATTGCCGACCCCTGGTCTATAGTATATCAATGATACTAAAGCAGGAGTGATTCATGTATTATCCAAGTCCCTTTAAGACAAGTCATTTCAGTCAGCGGCCATCTTTGTATTTGGGTTTATAACGGGTCTGGTTCTCACCTTACTGATGAACAGGAATTGTAGTTTGTGAGTAAAATTGCAAAATTCCTCCATTAACATCAGCTGCCTTCGTAGTTCGTAATAATCCTCTGATACATGCAAGTGAAAATTGGGGGGGGGGGAATCACTAATGAATTTGAAATCACTATTTGAAATCACTAATGAAATCTGACAACAACCGTCTCATAAATTTTGTTTCTAAACGCTCGAATCATCAATCATTAACTCAGATGTACGTCATTGCTTATGTTGCATGAGTGCCCACTACTGGCAGAACCTTTGCAATGGGCTGAACTGGTCCTTAGCCCTTGATCACTTGGAATCCGCTATGAAGCTGATTTATTTTATTTTTATTTTTTTCCTTACGAAATTTTTTAATGCAGCATTCTACATGTATATAGGTGTGTTTGGGTTGTTTTAAATGTTCAAAAAAATAATTAATATATCAGAGTTGTTTGTGGGTAAATTAAATGCGTTATGTGGTGAAGTCACAATCGTGTTGCATTGTGGTATATGGAGCTGTCTCAAGTGTAGACTCACTCCCTTGGTCAAAATCAAGGGAGCGAGGGTCTGTCCATATTATCTTTCCTCGTCCACTTCACGAAGTGGAACGTACTTCAAAATGGTGGCAGGGATTCCCCCGAGGGGAAGTGCTTAGGGAAGTTTGCGAGTGTGTGAATATCTGAATTTCAGCTCTTGCTCAGCACTTGATACACAGCGATACGATCAGTAACGATGGCGTTGGTTTTACCGTATCCTTTAGTAACGCATCAAAGCGGATTTGCTTTGGCAGCAGAAAACAGTGTCTTCGACATGAACCAAACTCTTCCAGTCTCAGCTACAACTACAGTGTTTGAAGGCGGGGCAAAGTAGATGATGTTTGTGGGCAGCCAATGAAGACCATAGGCTGGCATTATGCAAATTAGTTACAAACCTGCATAGGTTTGAGCAGGAAGTAAGACTGGAATTACTGACGACTCGTTTCAGACAGTTCAGAATCGATTCTTTCTTTTAGGAGACAATAACTCAAAATTTATCTGCACTTTAATCTTTGAAACTTTGCAGACCTTTTACATTAATAAACAGCTGTATTACACACTACATGAAAGGTAGAATCCGAAAAAGCATAATGGGGCACTTCCCCATTTTTCCTGTCACTGCTTATATTGCGTGCCATATTCACCATGGTAAAAGTAGTGCAATTTTTAACTCTCCAGTTGCTAAAGTGTACAATTAGTTAGCTTTGGGCTTTAAATGGGTCTTTCTTTACCAAAACAACTGATGGATAGAATCTGGATTACATTTTTTATCAGGTGTATGTCACAATACGGAAGAATCTGTCGCTATTTCCATGCCATCGCAAACTTGAACAAGTTTCTTGAACAAATCCAAGTGACATTAAGATGCTTAAATGGGTGACAAAGTCCAACAGTACCACACTATGAGTCAGTGCGGCCATGTTCTCCTCTCCGATTTTAGCTTCTTTCTTGACTGTTCATGCCATCTGTGACAAAGACTGCCAACTGCGTTACAGAAAGAAAATGCTCTTGCTCTCCTTTTCAAAAATAAAGCTAATTTTAGATATTTCAAAATAACACCACCACTTTTCTGGCCTACTTTTGAACATAAATGTTTTATTATCTTTTTGAGCACAAACTATTTGGTCTGAAAGCCTACAACATTCTTTTTAATGAATTTCTCTAATCTACAGCATTTTAATGTATTTAGTTATTTGTATTGGGAGTAACCCACAAGCAAAGTTCTCCAGTTAGATATTTGGCATGTTTGTTGCTCATCGTATCATGGGTGGCTCTTCCTCTTTGAAAACACAAGAGGAAATCCTAAAAGATGGCAGACAGAGATGGCAGCTTCATATCTCTAGGCAGAAACTAATTAAATTCATTGTGTAAAGCTCAGGGGTGATTTGGAAAAACCCAAAACCTATGAAACAGGTGGGTGATGAACTCTAAGCCACCGCTGGAAGCAAACACTGCAAGTCACACAGAGTCAGGGACTATTATCCCCTCGCACACTATAATTACCCACATTCCCGTCTGTTTGCGCTTCTTATTTGTTTGTTGTCGGAGGGTGGCACCCCTCCTCATTAAAACAGAGGGGATAATTACATGCCACCGATGCATTAAGGAGCTGGGAGATTTCCAAGACCCCATCCAAACATCCACAGCCGGATTTGTGCACTTGCTGCTTCTTGCTTGCGAGAATAAAAAGCTTTTTTATGGCTTTTGGAGCAGAAATAAAACTGGATTTTGGTGCAAGTATGGCTGGGGTATTTAATTAAACCAGAATATCTCTCTATTCTGCATTCAGTATTCTGCTACGTGGAAAACACGGACATAATCAACAGAACCCAGTCACAGAAACGGAATTTACTGTACAAACCTGTAACATGGAATGTCACAGAATTTGGCAAATTTTGGATTAATAAATTAAAAGTAGGGCTGTACAATTAATCAAATCATTATATTTAAAAAATATGGACCAGTGTCTGAATATTAAAGCAGAAAAAAAAACCTCAAAGTTCAACTTGAAGAAATTATGACAGAAATATATATGTGTAACACTTTACAATAAGGTCTCACTTGTTAACATTAGATAATGCACTAAATAAAATAATTAACAATGAGCAATATATTCTTACAGCATTTATTAACCCTTGTTAATGTTAGTTAAATACAAATGTTAATGCACTGTAAACTAATATGAACATGAACAGACACAATTTTGGATTTTCATAAAAATGTATTAGTAAATGTAGAAATTAACATTGACTAAGATTAATAAATGCTGTAGAAGTATTGTTAACTAATGTAATGTAGTTAAATGTCAACAAATTAAACCTTTTTCTAAGATGAAGATTCCAGTGGTCGGTTCCAATACCAGTAAGATTTTACGGTTCTCGGTACCAATTTCGGTACCACAGGAAAATCTGTTGGAACTATTTTACTATTTTATTTAACTAGCCTATTTTTAAAAACATTAAATATGATGGTAATCATACATATAAATATTTGGAGCGTGTGTGTGTGTATGTTTGTGTGTGTCTGTATATACCTCAATGAAATAAATTTTGAAATATAAAAAAAATAAATAAACAAATGCTCAAACATCCATTTTGTAACAGACGTGCGTGTTTATTTTAGCTATTCCGCCAGTGAGTGAAACGACACACTACAGCCTGTAAAACTATGAAATAAATATCAGTAAATAATGGTAACCTAAATAATAAGAAAGTTAAGTATTATTCTAAAAAACATTTGTTTTTTTATTTCCACACAAAGATGCGTCTTATAGCCGCTCTGCGCTTTGAGAGGGATGAGGGACACGAGCAGGAAAGAGACCATTTCTCTTTAATAATATCTTCCTGTTATCTCCTGATGTTAAAAGCAGCTGACAGTTGTTGTAAAAGGTCTGAAGAGTGAGTTTTATCTTCAGACATTCAGGCTATGTTTGATTTTGCGCTGCCAGAGGAAGCTAAACTAAAAATCACCGGCGTGTGTGAAATGCACTATACAAATAAACTTGACGCGCCTTATAAAGTCTAATAAGCGCAAACTGAGTTAAATAGAAACTGTCGTGCAAGCAAAAAGGTTTCTGTCCTACGGTGTTTTTTCCTACTTTAACACAGTAAAGAATGTGAATAGCCTATAATAGGCCTAAAAGCAAACGAAAGGAAGAAACGTTTATAATCCCCTGCGTGAGTGAAGATTTGGGAAAAGAAACAGAGATTCCATGTTCAGTGGAATAACTAATGGAAAATTGTTAAATTCACTGATAATCAGGTGACCAGATCGTGATTCACAAAACCGAATACAAAGCCGACAAAGCTTAAATTTATGGACTCACGTACCTCTCTCATTCGGCATGAACCAAAATGTTTCCATGGCTGCGATGTCACATTTAATTGCTACCCTATTATTTCTTCTGTTAACAAAGCTTTGTGCTTCACTCGGGTCATATTCAAGTAAATACTGGCACAGCCCTATCAGTGGGTACCGAATATACCCGGATACTCTGTACTACCGGTACTACAGAAATGCTGGTATCGTCACATTTTCAAAATTTCAGTACGACTTGGTACCGAAGTACCGGTACTTTTGACAACACTAGATGTTACCAATATATCACTATTGTACAGTAGAATGTACTTCTCAAAGTAATATAATAATAATAATAATAATAATAATAATAATAATAATAAACCTTTTATTTAGGAGTATCACAATTTTTCTTCCATGTTTTAAACTTAACTGTAAATCATAAATACAGAAAAGCTAAAACAGACAATAAAACCGAATTTCTGAAAAACAAAAACAAGTTGTAGAAGTTGCATTTTGATGATTAAAATGTAATTAAACCATTAAAAAAAAGAATCCAGAAAAATTAAAACAGAAAACATGAAATTTTAGGGGTCCTAAAAATGTAACTGTTTGTTAAACATTTAATAAATTGTTGTTAAATTGTATACGTTTCACGATTTTAAATAATTAGACATGCTTCTTGATTAATAAAATTTAATTTAACTATTAAAACGGAATCCAGAAAAAAACAAAAACAGAATTTAGGGGGGACCTAGGTTTTATAGGGCCCTAAAAACGTAATTTTTATAAAAATATTTAATAAAATCATTGTTAAATTGTACACGTTTCATGATTTCAATTAATTAAACATGCTTTTTAATTAAGAAAATTTAATGTAACCATTAAAAATGATATGGAACAAAAAACAGAATTTGGAGGACAAAATAAAACCCTAAAATATTTCTCTCAAAACCTTCCTACAGAGTCCTGAATCACCCGTTGTGACTTTGTGTCCATTATTTATCGTCTCTGAGTTTAACGGTCATGATTGTGTGTTCTGCGCACGAGTCATGCTCATGTGTTCTATTTTCTGCTAATGACGTCCGTCCGTGTGGGTGCGTGTCTTACCTTAGACGTTGAGAAGCAGAAATGCGTACGAGTAAGTCTTTGTGAAGATCTTACCTAGGTTGTGTCTCTTGTTTTTGGCGTGCTCGTGGATGTGTTTCTTGCTGAAACAGCCGAAGAACACACAATGGAGACAGGAGTGAAGTCGGTTTAAATGAGCTCCACACATGTGACATATACATGACTTCGCCTAAGAAGAAAAGAGAAAGAGAT
The DNA here is from genome assembly GCF_019924925.1 of Ctenopharyngodon idella. NCBI lineage: Eukaryota > Metazoa > Chordata > Actinopteri > Cypriniformes > Xenocyprididae > Ctenopharyngodon > Ctenopharyngodon idella. The sequence goes on from NC_067231.1 coordinate 2,323,630, forward strand.
ACAGGCGTTTAGTTACGTTGCCCCGATGCACACTGGGAATGTGCAACATAACTGACTAGTTGGCAGACTGTCTGGACGACTAGTTAATTAGAACACAGCTGTAGGGTTCTGGAAGTAAAAACCAAGTGATTTTCTCAATGGAAAAACCTTTTGTTAAGACAAATCTACCATTCTTAGAGACATGGACAGCAATTTACTGCACAAAACTCGCAATGTCCTCGAAAAAAAAATGGGATAATACATAATAATGGGAAACTTGTACAGCAGAGGATCTGAAGTCTTGAAATGAATTGTTGAAGGCAGTGATTCTGTTAGAGAAGCGGTGCTTTGATGGCTATAGCAACAGTGTTTTAGAGAGAGAATGAATTTATGAAACAAAATCTTTATATTTTATACATTGCATGGTATAGCGTCCTTTCTTTTCCACTTTGGCTGAAATTCACCCATGCCGAATTTCACGATTTATAATAAATGTCAAATTTCATGATTCTTGATACCATTTATTATATGCAATATCAATACCACAGCAAAAACGAATATGCTATTAAACGTTTTTACTTAAATTAAACAGTAATTTTAAACTAAATTAAACTTAATTTCTCCATTCGGCGTGGTCGCACCAGTTGCACCGCCCTAAGGGTGGACCCTGTGTGACGTCATGACCTGTTTAATCTCTGAGGTCTAAATGCAGCGAGTTTTGACTTGAACTCCTGTAACTGAGGCTGAATGTCTTTTCTCATGTAATGCATCAGTCATGGTCCAAATTCAGCTAAACACCCTCTGGCTCCGCCTGCTTACAGTAGCCACGCCCAAAACTCTCGCTACTGGTTGAGCTGGAAAGTGACTGACAGATCTGAGCGGGAGCTCTCAATGTTTTGATGTGTCTCTGGGAGGCTCAAAGCTTACACTTTTGAGGGAATGGCATATTACTAGTAGTCAATGAACCATAAACTGGGTTAAGAGAATGCATTTTAACATAAAAAAAAATCTTAAATACTTGACCTTTAAAATCTGCATGAAATTGCAAAGAAAAAACTAGCCGACTATCAATCTGTTCCCATTCCTAATTCGTACTCACTGACTGTCCCAATACCCTGATCTCCAATTTAGTGCTGTAGTGTTGCTTTTAGATCACTAAACAGCTCCAGCGTTTAACAGTTCGCTCTGCTTTTACCTCCAGACTAGCTATTTTTGTAGAGACCCCATTTTCAGCTTCACATCTCGCCCTTTCGTTATTCCCAGGTGACTCGCCACTCAACAGACAACTGAGAATAACCATCCTACTGCATGAATGGAGCGCTAGAGCGCCAAACGTCAGGTGAGATGAGAACACAGAAAGAACTGGAGCACTTCTGCGCGTTTATTACGATGGCTTTAATGAAAAGCGACTGTGTGCTACAACCGCCATGGCCTGAAGTCTAGTGAGTAGGATGGCAGCAAGGGATGAGGATGTTACAGAGAAAAGATACATGTAATCATGCTCACATGTCATTATTAAACCAAAAGAAACCTTAACATTCCCATTCGAGTTGAAAGAAAACTGCGATGTGTCGGGAGAGAAAAAGAGAAAGGAAAGGCCTTGTTTTGTCCGTCTTTCATCAGAGTAATTTGATCTGAGACATCGAGGGAGAAAGGCCTGCGGTAAGGTGAACTTGGCAAACATATGATACAGTGTTAAAGATACACACAACAGCGCAACAAACATCTTTATGGGATCACTAGAGCATGACGGGCTATTGTCGGTTCTGCAAGCTGCAATAAACGCTAATATCATTAAGTATTACAGCAATATGGTATTCAAAAGATCCTAATGAAACAGAATGGTTCATTTCATAGCCAAACATCTCGACCCAGATCCATTTTGTGAGCTGTAGACTTTGCCACACCCAGACTCTACAACACAGCCTGGCTGTGATGAGCAGAATAGTGCACTAGTCATCACAGTATAGTGTACACTACATGTAGTATGCAAATTATCTGTAGGAATAAAGACTTGGCAAATAGTGCATAACAGAACATGCAATACAACGCAATGTTCTTGACATGACCTTCCACTTCTGTGGTGACAAAAGCCACGAATTTCTTTACTCATCTGATCAAACTTTTACGCTGCATTAAAAATAATCACTTTTATTAAACCTGCAGCATGAAATCATGCTAAATCTATTTTGAACAATGAACTGTCTGAAACATTTTGCATCGCTTAATGCATGCAGTTTCACATACTATTTTTAAAGAACAGTAGGAAGTGAACAACAGGATGCAGTGCGATCATTTCAGTTGCAAGTGGAAATATGAACAATTTTCTGTGGGAGCGCTAGTGACATTCAACACCAGATGATCTTATTGATATTTTCCAATATTAGAATCTCAGAACATTACGATCTTTTTGAGAAAAACTATAGGGATACATTTTAAGTAGGATTTTTGCATTAACGTACAGATGGGACAGAACTACATATGCAGTGGGAAAAAGCATGAAAAGGCTAGAACTGTTAAAGTTGTCATGAAATGAAAATTCATCTTTTTTTTTTGTATAGATCTTATTGTGAACAATTCATCTGCATATGTTCCGATTTTAAAAATGTTTTGTCCTTGTGAAGTTTCATCAAAATATAATAACTGTACCATCCAGTGAAATGACAGGCTTTTCTCTGTTGACTATGTCAATATGCATAAATTCCCATAATCGATCATTGTTTAAATTAACGATCAATTAATCGCCAACCTTAACCTCTTAAAGGGGACCTATAATCCTCCTTCTACAAGATGTAATATAAGTCTCTGGTGTCCCCAGAATGTGTGTGAAGTTTCAGCTCAAAATACCCCACAGATCATTTATTATAGCTTGTCAAATTTGCCCCTATTTGGGTGTGAGCAGAAACACGCCGTTTTTGTGCTGTGTCCCTTTAAATGCAAATGAGCTGCTGCTCCCGGCCCCCTTTCCAGAAGAGGGCGGAGCTTTAACAGCTCACGCTTCAGTTGCTCAACAACAACAAAGCTGGAGAATCTCACACAGCCAAAATGAGGATTGTCAGTAACGGTGTTCAGCCTTACATTGTTCAAACCGGAGTCGACACTGATGGAGAGACTCAGGAAGAAGTTACAACTTTTAGAATGAAGCTGGACATTTCTGAATGGTTAGTGGATAAATTTATGTAGTTGCTGTGGAGTTGATTCAACTCATCGACTAGCATGTGCCGTCATGTTAATCTTTTGTGCAAATCCAGCGTTGAATTGACCCTCGTTTGTGAAGCAGTCCGGTGTAAAATGGCGACATGTCAACAACACTCTACTACAACAACTCTTCCTCTTCTCTAAAGCAGCCCAACATGGCCTCACCCCCTTTGTTGCGTGTTTTTGGGGCGGGGTTTATGTAAATTTTAGGGTTAGTGATGTCACCAACACGGGAAGAAGCTCATTGCAGTCCCTACCAGCCGTTTGTTATAGTTACAGTGATTTTTTTTTTAAAGAAAATATCTCCCTTTGCATTGAACTTTGAGCGTCGTAACTTTGCAAATGTTATTTACGCTAAAACAGCAACATTACACACTAACTAAAGTTAAAAAAGTGAAATCATAATCAACCACCCCCTTAAATCTAAAACGGGAGGCACTACTAAGTTATTACAAACAATAGTTGTTTGCCAAAATCAGCAAAAAAAAAAAAAAAAATTCCTATCAGTTCATCCCTATCATATACATTTATAATACTATACTATGTGTTATATTACCCTGGCTTTAAATGACAGAAAAGTAATCTCTTGATATTTTTATGTTCTTCTCTTTTGGAAAGTCACTGAAACATTATAATAGAATATTTATTTTGAATATTGAGACAAACGGGAATGCAAGTGTTATATTTGTTGTAG